>NW_026111551.1:469532-512365 GCF_024679095.1 Eriocheir sinensis | reverse complement strand
GGCATAAAAGTGGCCCTTTCAAACACTGTACTGAGGATTAACTTTGAGAAACTGTATTAACACAGTGAAAAACATCCCAAATGAGCACCACTGGTGCCAGGATTCGAACCGGGCCTTCTGATCAGAAGTCAGGGCAGCAAACCGACCAGACCACCGATGGGCTGAGGTTACCGCGCCAGAGCCATTTCTGGCCATTACCTGCCCCAGCCCGCACTGTGGACATGAAGGTGAAGGTAACCCGCCCACACCCGTAACTGACGGAAACGCACTTAATCAAACCCTTATGGCACATACGGTGTGTAAATACATTAGTGAAACTGTATTAACAACTGACTTCTGATCAGAAGGCCCGGGTTCGAATCCTGGCACTCAGTGTTGTTCATTTGGGATGTTTATCACTGTGTTAATACAGTTTCTCTAATGTATTTACACACCGTATGTGCCATAAGGGTTTGATTAAGTGCGTTTCCGTCAGTCACGGGTGTGGGCGGGGTTACCTTCACCTTCATGTCCACAGTGCGGGGCTGGGGCGTCAGGTAATGGCCACAGAAATGGCCTCTGGCGCGGTAACCTTTTAGCCCGTCGGTGGTCTGGTGGGTTTGCTGCCCTGACTTCTGATCAGAATTCCCGGGTTCGGATCCTGGCACTCAGTGGTGTTCATTTGGGAGGATTAACTTGTTAGTAGCAAAGAAACAAGCCATACCATCTCACTGAATCAGCATTTGTTTTCCAGGACAGTCTCACACAGCGACTATCAGTAAGTAACACTTGCTACAAATGAATAGCTCTTGATGGCACTTGCTCATATTCAATCCTATTTGAATATATATATATATATATATATATATATATATATATATATATATATATATATATATATATATATATATATATATATATATACATATATATATATATATATATATATATATATATGTATAGTTATATATATATATATATATATATATATATATATATATATATATATATATATATATATCTATATATATATATATCTATATATATATATATATATATATATATATATATATATATATATCTATATAAATATATATATATAGATATATATATATCTATCTATCTATATATATATATTTCTATTTTTATATATATATATATATATATATATATATATATATATATATATAGATATATATAACTATACATATATATATATATATATATATATGTATACTTAAGTTACATATTGGTATTTTTATTCTAGCCACAAACAAGGACTTTCTTGTTGGTTACTAGTTACAAACAACTTATTACAAACTTTAACAATCACCACACAGTCACAGTCACCTTTTTAAATTCTATTTTATCATTTTTTTCACGCTTGGGATGCTAGTCTGGTAAAATTGGAGCCTCTGTCAGATTTGATCTCCTGAGGGATGCCAACAGTCTAGATAAATCCTCGAACCTCTTTCTTCTCAATTTCTGCAACATTCGCGGTCTTCGTTTTAATTTTCATTATGTGGAACACCATCTCTCCTCCTCTAAACCTCACTTTCTCTTCAGCACCGAAACACAGATTACTGAGGCTACTGACAGTAATCTCTACTTTTTTTTTTTTTTACAGCTAAGGAGACTAAGCTAAGGAGACAGTTTAAGGGCGTAAAGAAAAGAAAAGAAAAAAAAAAAAGGTCCGCTACTCACTGCTCCCGAACAGAGGTTAAAAGAGTGTCCAAAAGCAGAGGTCAATTTCGGGAGGAGAGGTGTCCTGATACTCTCCTCTTGAAAGAGTTCAAGTCGTAGGCAGGAGGAAATACAGATGAAGGAAGATTGTTCCAGAGTTTACCACCGTGAGGGATGAAAGATTGAAGATACTGGTTGACTCTTGCATAAGGGGTTTGGATAGTATAGGGAGGGCATGAGTAGAAAGTTGTGTGCAGCGGGGCCGCGGGAGGAAGGGAGGCATGCAGTTCAGAAGAGCAGTCAGCATGAAAATATCGACAAAAGATAGAAAGAGAGGCAACATGGCGGCGGATTTTGAGAGGTAGCAGACTTTCAGTATGAGGAGGAGCTGATGAGACGAAGAGCCTTTGACTCCACTCTGTCAAGGAGAGCTGTATGAGTGGACCCCCGCCCCCCCCCACACACATGAGATGCATACTCCATACGAGGGCGGACAAGGCCCCTCTAAATGGATAGCAACTGTGCAGGGGAGAAGAACTGGCGGAGACGGTACAGAACGCCCAGCCTCGAGAAAGCTGATTTAGTAAGAGATGAGATGTGAAGTTTCCAGTTGAGATTTTGAGGATGTTTAGTGTTGAGGAAGGTGATACCTGAGTGTTGTCAAAGAATAGGGGATAGTTGTTAGGAAGATTGTATCCAGTGGATAGGTGGATAAACTGTTTTTTTGAGGCGTTGAAGAACACCAGGTTCCTCTTGCCCCAATCGGATATAATAGTAAGGTCTGAGCCTAAGCGTTCTGTTGCCTCCAGCCTTGAATCGTGAAGTTCCTGTAGGGTGGATCTTCTATTAAAAGAAGTTGAGTAATGCAGAGTGGAGTCATCGGCGTAGGAATGGATAGGACAGTTCGTTTTGGAAAGAATATCATCAATGAACAACAGAAAGAGAGTGGGAGATAGGACAGAACCCTGTGGGACACCACTGTTAATAGGTTTAGGGTTCTACCATAGCAGAAATAGAACAGTCAGAAAGGAAACTGGAGATAAAGGTACAAAGAGAAGGATAGAAACCGTAGGAGGGTAGTTTGGAAAGCAAAGATTTGTGCCAGACCCTATCAAAAGCTTTTGATATGTCCAGCGCAATAGCAAAGGTTTCACCGAAACGGTTAAGAGAGGATGACCAAGAGTCAGTTAGGAAGGCAAGGAGATCACCATTAAAACGCCCCTTGCGGAACCCATACTGGCGATCAGATAGTAGGTCAGAAGTGGAAAGGTGCTTTTTAATCTTCCGGCAAAGGATTGACTCAAAAGCTTTAGATAGACAAGAAAGTAAAGCTATAGGACGGTAGTTTGAGGGATTGGAACGGTCACCCTTCTTAGTCACAGGGTGTATGAAGGCATACTTCCTGCAGGAAAGACAGTGGCGTAGTAAGGGGGGGTGGGGGGGGCGGTCCGCCCCGGGTGAAAGCTTGAAGGGGGTGCCATGATACAGGCTCAAGTCTAATGGCTAAGTTTAGTGACGTACCTAAGGAAAGGGGTGTTGGGGTCATATAAGAAGACGCCCCCCAGGCCCCCAACAAAGGTACCCGCCACCCTCCAAATGGTCCATTTGGAAGCCCCCATTTGTTGCCATACTCATTTGTAGAAGCTAGTGTGTGGGGGGGGTGACCCCACAAGGAGACAAGACCCCCGGGATCCTGCCCACAAGATCTCCAGCCATGCCGGCATGTATAGTACCACTGTGGGTAATGATGGAGTTTTGATTACCCAGCTCCAGCCACGCGTGATACCGTGAGTGACGGTGCCTTGTGTTTCAAATGACTGTAGCAGATGAATTGCTTTGCTTGTAGCAGAGATGTTATTTACTATAAAGAACACATTTTTGCATAATGATGAAGCTAAGGAGCTGTACTTTATCATGTGACGTTAAAAACTTGAATGTAAATGTTTGTTGTAGCATGTATCTCGCTAAACGGTATCGTGGGTAGGTGAGAGGGGAGACGCCTAAGTGTTTGTTGTAGCATGTATCTCGCTGAACGGTATCGTAGGTAGGTGAGAAGGGAGACGCCTAAGTGTTTGTTGTAGCATGTATCTCGCTAAACGGTATCGTGGGTAGGTGAGAGGGGAGACGCCTAAGTGTTTGTTGTAGCATGAATCTCGCTGAACGGTATCGTGGGTAGGTGAGAGGGGAGACGCCTAAGTGTTTGTTGTAGCATGTATCTCGCTGAACGGTATCGTAGGTAGGTGAGAAGGGAGACGCCTAAATGTTTGTTGTAGCATGTATCTCGCTAAACGGTATCGTGGGTATGTGAGAGGGAAGACGCCTAAGTGTTTGTTGTAGCATGAATCTCGCTGAACGGTATCGTAGGTAGGTGAGAGGGGAGACGCCTAAGTGTTTGTTGTAGCATGAATCTCGCTGAACGGTATCGTGGGTAAGTGAGAGGGGAGACGCCTAAGTGTTTGTTGTAGCATGAATCTCGCTGAACGGTATCGTAGGTAGGTGAGAGGGGAGACGCCTAAGTGTTTGTTGTAGCATGAATCTCGCTGAACGGTATCGTAGGTAGGTGAGAGGGGAGACGCCTAAGTGTTTGTTGTAGCATGAATCTCGCTGAACGGTATCGTAGGTAGGTGAGAGGGGAGACGCCTAAGTGTTTGTTGTAGCATGAATCTCGCTGAACGGTATCGTAGGTAGGTGAGAGGGGAGACGCCTAAGTGCGTGACGTAAACAAAACAAGCTCGTCATGGAAAAGTCTTCGTCGCATCCATTTGTATTATTATTATTATAACAAAAATAATAGCAACAATAATAATAATAATAATAATAATAATAATAATAATAATAATAATAATAATAATAATAATAATAATAATAATAATAATAATAATAATAATAATAATAATAATAATAATAATAATAATAATAATAATAATAATAATAATAATAATAATAATAATAATAATAATAATAATAATAAATACTATTATTATTATTATTATTATTATTATTATTATTATTATTATTATTATTATTATTATTATCATTGTTATTATTATTATTATTATCAGTGTTATTATTATTAGTATTATTACTATCTTAAATATTATTCTCATTTTATGTTGAACACCGAGATCGTCGTTAAGTGACTGAAGTATCATGCATATATATATAATAATAATAACAATAATGATAAAATTAATAATAATAATAATAATAATAATAATAATAATAATAATAATAATAATAAATATTATTATTATTATTATTATTATTATTATTATTATTATTATTATTATTATTATTATTATTATCATTGTTATTATTAGTAGTATTATTACTATCTTAAATATTATTCTCATTTTATGTTGAACACCGAGATCGTCGTTAAGTGACTGAAGTATCATGCATATATATAATAATAATAACAATAATGATAAAAAGAAGAACTGATGAAGAATTATCATTATAATAATAAGAATGATGATAATAATAAGGAAAGTCAGCCAGTTATTTCTGCTTTCCAGTGGCTGTCTCTGAATCTTTATGGCTGGAATAGTAAGCGATGTATGGGGATAATATAATAATAATAATAGCCGAAAAAAATAAGGCAGGACATTCTTTTACGTCGTTTGCCAGTTGCGCCGGTAGGCATCTTCCTGGTGGGGCCTGATGGTCGGCCCAAGGCTTCTTCCAGGTGGGGCCTGATGGTCGGCCCAGCCCGTTCTGGCGCAGGCGAGTGTTTTATAGTGGCGCCATCTTGCATTGGCTCATGCTGCCCCCCGGAACTCGTTCTTGGTTCGCTTGCACGGCTTCCTCTAGAGTCCGGGTCGATGGGTGGTCTTCAGGACAGCATGTGGGTAGTTTTAAGCCACTCGGCGGTGACTGAAAAATCCGAGTGGTAGCGTGGGGATTCGAACCCGCGTCGTCCATCACGCGGTGAATGTGGGCCCAGTACGCTACCAGTTCGGCCACCGCCTACCCTATATATATATATATATATATATATATATATATATATATATATATATATATATATATATATATATATATATATATATATATATATATATATATATATATATATATATATATATATATTCGGGATCCACCGGGAAGAAGCCTACCGGCGCAATAGGCCAAGACGTAAAAAAAAAAGTGGGAGGAGCTACGACACGCGCGGGTGTTGGTGACAATGTTCTATGCCTTGAGCCGGATCACGCGCCGGCTTGTCAAGAACAACATAAACAGAGCCTCTTCTTCTTCTTCTGACCTGTACTGCTTGGAATCGCTTCGCCGCCCCTGACCACCGCTATGGAGAAGATGAGTGACAGAGCTTCTCTATTCTCTAGTGAGCAGAGAATGATGATCCTCAGGCTTGTGGGGGAGCGGAGGGTCTTCCAAGATCGCTCCAGCACTCCCTCCCTCTGAAAACAGTAACCCCTCCATCCATTGTTTTTAGACAACACTGTATACTGAGGTATTTCTTCTTGGATTAGTTATTAAGGCTACTAAAGTGTTAAGATTGTAATAAAGCATGGCATGGTGTTTAGGTTAATTGCACACGTATTTAAATTTTTAAACTTCTTTTTCACACTAGTGGAAGCAAATCCATCCCTGCATGTCACTACACTGCTTGGTAATGAATGTGGGGTTTCAGGTTTGCGAGTGTCCGCCTGCATGGCTTCATCCTCTGCTCTCCCAGACAAGCTTGTGCCTTCCCCCATGGACCCATCCCCTCCTGCCCCTGGAAATCCTTCCACTGTAACTTTCCAGCACATTCCTGCAGCTTCCACAACACCCATTTCCCCTTCTCCTAATGTAAGGAAGCACACCAAAGGGAGGTTTGCTGCTGAGTATTCTATGTATAGGAATAGGAGGAAACAGGATGAATACTATGATCTCTTCATTCAGCAAACAAAAACTGAGCATCAGGAGCAAATGAAGGTCTATCGGGTGCAGCAGGAAGCAGCTGAAAGACAATGTAAAGTGTATGATGCACATCTTGACATGTGCACTGATATAAAAACATAGGATTTATGACATGCATAGAAAGGCTGGCTACAGAATGCCAAACTAAATTTAAGAAACAATGAACATCATAAAAGATGCAGTCTAGGAAATTAGTTATTGATTAAGTTTATTTATCTTAGGTACCTGAAAACAATATATTGGGGATGAAAAAAATATATCATATGCCTCCATTAACCTTTATTTTATGCATCTCTTGATAGTTTGTGGATTTATATATATATATATATATATATATATATATATATATATATATATATATATATATATATATATATATATATATATATATATATATATATATATATATATATATATATATATATATATATATATATATATATATATATATATATATATATATATATATATATATATATATATATATATATATATATATATATATATATATATATATATATATATATATATATATATATATATATATATATATATATATATATATATATATATATATAAGGATATACAGTAAAGACACATCAATTGGGGATTCTTGAATCATATGTTATTGCTGAAATATACATGATTATTTGAATTTCACTCACGGAAAAATGGAAGTATAGATTCACAAATGATTCTAGGGATAAGTAATGAAGGAGATGAATGATTGATGCTCATCTTGTGGATCTGGTTGAGGACAATGTGCTTGTAAAAGGTTATTCCAAAAGTAATGTTTCCTATTTTTTTTATTCCGCCCCAAGGAGTCCGAGGGGATTGCTTATAACATGATGACTGAACCTTCGCACTAATAACCTGAAATTTTCATCTCTCTGTTGCAGACATTGATGGTGTGACAGTCTAAGAAAGCAACCCCTGTCATGGACGTGCGTCAGAAGCAGAGGTGCGTCACTGTATTCCTCCACGCAGAGCAAGTTGAACCAATCGACATTCAACGACGCTTGGTGAACGTTTACGGAGCCGAGGCAGTTGATGTCAGCACGGTTAGGAGATGGGTTCGTCGATTCCGGAGTGGCGACAGAGATGTGAGTGACAAATTGCTCTCCGGACGCCCATGCACAGCCACCACTCCGGAAAATGAGGTGCTCCATGATCAACTCACCCGCTCTAACTGGCGTATAACACTGAATGAATGAATGCACTGTTGGATGTGGGTGTCGGTGTACTGAAAAAAATGCTGTCATCCCTAGGATACAGCAAAGTGTGTGCCAGGCGGGTGGCTGTGCATGGGCGTCAGGAGAGCGGTTTGTCACTCACATCTCTGTCGCCACTCAGGAATCGACCAACCCATCTCCTAACCGTGCTGACATAAATTGCCTCGGCTCCATAGACGTTCACCAAGCGTCGGTGAATGTCGATTGGTTCAACTTATTTTGCGTGGAGGAATACAGTGACGCACCTCTGCTTCTGACGCACGTCCATGACGGGTTGCTTTCTTAAACTCACACCGTCAATGTGTGCAACAGAGAGATGAAAATTTCAGGTTATTTGCGAGGAGGTTGTCATCATAATAATGCAATAAGCAATCCCCTCGGACCCCTTGGGGCAGAATAGAAAAATAGGAGGCATTAACTTTGGAATGACCCTCGTACATATACGTCACTGTCTAAATTTAGGCCAAAGAGACGAGATGAGCACTAAAGCAACACACAAGTAGTGTGTACACCTCCCACTATATCTTACAACCAAGGAATACTTGCTTTGGTTGAGGAATAAGATCAATAAGCAGGTGAGTTGGTGTCATTATCCTGTGTTATGTATACCTACATTATCCTATATTATACATTATCCTACATTACCCTATATTTTACACGCTCTGGAGGCCTCTCCGGCTGCCTGCGAAAACCAGGACTGTTCAGGCAAACCTGAGCGTGTATGGGACGTTTAGGCGGCCTGTGCAGGCCGCCGGAGAGGCTACCTCACGAACCTGTAGCTGACAGGTTGGCTCCGTCCGGCCAGCGTCCGGTTCAGGCTTGTTTGAGTGTGTCTATGCACATGAGGTGGCCTTGAGGCCACATCTCTCGACACAATCTTCCAAACACTTATCCCCTATTCTTCGACAACACTCAGCTGTCACCTTCTTCAACACTAAACATCCTCGGTCTATCCTTAACTCAAAATCTCAACAACAAATTAAATTCCCCCAGGGAGGACTCCCCTTTTGGCTGCCGACCCGAGAGGTGTCTTGATAACTCCTCGAACCTCTTTCTTCTCAATTTCTGCAACATTCGCGGTCCTCGTTCTAATTTTCATTCTGTTGAACATCATCTCTCTTCCTCTAAACCTCACCTTATTTTCCTCATCGAAACACAGGCTTCTGACGCTACTGACAGCAATCTCTACTCTGTTCCCTCCTACTATCTCTATCCTAAATTTCAATCCAAAGCTGGATGTTGCGCCTACGTGCACAACGACATCACTTGCTCTCATGTCCACAACCTTGACTCTTCTGAATTTTCTACCATATGGCTAAGACTTCATTGTCATTCTATTACTAAATACATCTGTGCTGTTTATCTCTCACCTAGCTCTACTAACTATGTAAAATTCTTTGACTATTTTAACTCTGAAGTGGAGCACATCTTGACCCACTCTCCCTTCGCTGAAATCTCCATCCTAGGAGATTTCAATGTTCACCACCAGCTTTGGCTTTCATCCTCTTTCACCGACCATCCTGGGCCCGTACTTATAAAGAATATGTTTCGCATTTGTGAGGCATAAATCAAGAAAATGGCGGATACCGAGACGTAAGGGAAGCATAAACCTTAGTTTTCAACTAAGCGGAACCTAAATTGACTCGCCAGCTACGCGCGGGGTGGAGGTAACATTGCATTCCTTAGGTCGACCTAAGCGAAGCATAACAGTCAAGATGGCGGAGGTAGTGGGTGCGCGTCTGCGGCAGCTGAGGACTTTTCGGGCACGAAGAGACGTCACTGACGTACCAATATATATATATATATATATATATATATATATATATATATATATATATATATATATATATATATATATATATATATATATATATATATATATATATATATATATATATATATATTGGTGCACAAGTACAAGGCCAAGTCAATTGAATTCCCTTGATTGAAAAGAAAAGGCAGAACATTACAAATGTTATTTCCATCAAGCACTTAATAAGCATTGAAATTTACAAGACTGTCACTATTTGCTTGTTAACCATTCCTTGCACTTCATGAATACCATTTTATTTCAAGAAAAATCCTACCTTTTCCATTCCTGTCCTTATGGAAGGCCCTTATTTTAGTTTTTGCATCTTGCATCACTGTCTGCCAGCGTCTCTGGCACTGCTTCGTGCACCTACTAAGGCCTGGGTGGAGTGCCGCTAGGCGAGTGACAGTGGTGCCCCACGCCTTCGCCTTCGCCTCAACAGAGCAGCCATTTTCCGAAAAATTTATTTTGAGGATGGCTGCTCTCTCCCTATAGAGCTGTACAAGGGAGAGAGTTTCAGCGTACGTCCAGTTGCCATTGCGGTGACGTGTCTGCCGAGGAGGCTGTAGCTGGGGCGGCGGCTGTTCCTGCTGCTGCTGCTGCTTCTGTTGTGGCTGGGGATGAGGCTGTGGTCTCTCCTGCTGCTGCTCCTTAAGAAGCTGCTGCTGCTGCTGGTGAAGTTGCTGCTGCTGTTGCTGCTGACCTCGCTGGCTGCTGAGGGGCTCTAAAGGTCGTGGCTGGCTGTTGGCGTCCATGGCTGACTGCTGGCCTGAAGCTCGCGGGAGTGTTTGTTTACATGTTTGAGGGGCAACGTCTTTAATTTTATCATTATTCCATGTGATGTTGGTCTATGCATCGCCAACAATACCCAAAAAAACTTTTTTTTATTTAATATATATTTCCAATACGTCAATATGCTTTTAACATCAAAATTATACCAAATTCCAACATTTTATTTTGAGTTGGCATCCCTTTCATATGTGCAGCTCAGGGTTTGGCAACGATGTACTAATACTCGCTTATATTGAGCTGGTTATGTTGAGGGGGTGAAACATAAGGAGGGGGGTTATGTCTCGTCATTGTTAATACTCGGATATGTCTCAGTTTACGTCTCACATAAATTTCTTTATAAGTACGGGCCCTGGTGAACAAGTCTACAACTTTGCTATCCTCAACGACCTAGAGCAGTTGGTCCAGCACCCTACACGTATTCCCGACCGTCTTGGAGACAGGCCCAACATTCTAGACCTCTTCCTTACCTCTAATCCTTCTGCTTACTCTGTCAAACTGTTCTCTCCGTTGGGCTCCTCCGATCATAACCTTATTTCTGTATCCTGTCCTATCGCTCCTGTACATTCTCTGGACCCACCGAAGAGGCGATGCTTCTGGCATTTTGCTCCAGCTCAGTGGGACGACCTGAGGATGTACTTTTCCGATTTCCCGTGGAATGATTACTGTTTCCAGGAGAGAGACCCCTCTGTGTGTGCTCAGCGCATCAAAGAGGTGATTGTCTCTGGAATGGAGGCATACATTCCACGTACTTTCTCTACTCCTCATGCTAAAAAGCCTTGGTTTGATCATGGTTGTTTTCGTGCTATTAAATATAGAGAGGCAGCTCACAAAAGGTTCCAGAGCCTTCGAACTCCCACTAACTTTGATCAATACATTTCATCCCGGAATCGTGCCAAATCTATTCTCCGACTTACCAAAACTTCTTTTATAAATAGAAAATGTCAACACTTTGCTTCTTTTAATTCTTCCCGTGACTTTTGGCATCCAGCCAAAAATATCTCCTCCAATTTCACTGCTTCCTTTTTCCCTCCTCTCCTTAACCCTGACGGCACTATCGGCGTCTCATCTGTCTCTAAGGCTGAACTCTTCGCTCAAACTTTCTGTAAGAACTCCACCTTGGACGATTCTTGGCATATTCCTCCTACTCATCCCCCCTCTGACTCCTTTATGCCTGTTATTAAGATTCTTCCTAATGATGTTTTCTATGCCCTCTCTGGTCTCAACTCTCAGAAGGCTTATGGACCTAATGGAAAGCCTCCTATTGTCCTTAAAAACTGTGCTTCTGTGCTGACACACTGCCTGGTCAAACTCTTTCGTCTCTGCCTATCAACATCTATCTTTAATTCCTGCTGGAAGTATGCCTTTGTACAGCCTGTGCCTAAGAAGGGTGACCGCTCCAATCCCTCAAACTACCGCCTTATAGCTTTACTTTCCTGCGCCAGTAGGCATCTTCCCGGTGGGGCCTGATGGTCGGCCCAAGGCTTCTTCCAGGTGGGGCCTGATGGTCGGCCCAGCCCGTTCTGGCGCAGGCGAGTGTTTATAGTGGCGCCATCCTGCATTGGCTCATGCTGCCCCCCCGGAACTCGTTCTTGATTCGCTTGGACGGCTTCCTCTAGAGTCCGGGTTGATGGGTGGTCTTCAGGACAGCATGTGGGTAGTTTTAAGCCACTCGGCGGTGACTGAAAAATCCGAGTGGTAGCGTGAGGATTCGAACCCGCGTCGTCCATCACGCGGCGAGTGTGGGTCCAGTACGCTATCACTTCGGCCACCGCCTACCCAAATATATATATATATATATATATATATATATATATATATATATATATATATATATATATATATATATATATATATATATATATATATATATATATATATTGGCCCCCCCCCCTTTTCAATTTTCTGGGTAGGCCACTGAGGGTGGGTCTTCTATTATAAGAAGTTGAGTAATGCAGAGTGGAGTCATCGGCGTAGGAATGGATAGGACAGTTCGTTTTGGAAAGAAGATCATCAATGAACAACAGAAAGAGAGTGGGAGATAGGACAGAACCCTGTGAGACACCACTGTTAGTAGGTTTAAGGGAAGATCAGTGACCGTCTACCACAGCAGGAATAGAACGATCAGAAAGTAAACTGGAGATAAAGGTACAGAGAGACGGATATAAACCGTAGGAGGGTAGTTTGGAAAGCAAAGATTTGTGCCAGACCCTATCAAAAGCTTTTGATATGCCCAGCGCAATAGCAAAGGTTACACCGAAACGGCTAAGAGAGGATGACCAAGAGTCAGTTAGGAAGGCAAGGAGATCACCAGTAGAACGCCCCTTGCGGAACCCATACTGGCGATCAGATAGAAGGTCAGAAGTGGAAAGATGCTTTTGAATCTTCCGGTTAAGGATTGATTCAAAAGCTTTAGATAGACAAGAAAGTAAAGCTATAGGACGGTAGTTTGAGGGATTGGAGCTGTCACCCTTCTTAGGCACAGGCTGTACGAAGGCATATTTCCTGTTATTATTGTTATTACTGTTCGGTCCGTTTTGAAGAGTGTGGCGGAGGTTGGGACAGTGTGTGTGTGTGTGTGTGTGTGTGTGTGTGTGTCGCCTCACGAGGTGTCATTAGAGTTCAAAGGCTGTTGCTGTGTCACGCCATCAACGTGCAGGTTACACAGTCACTGGACGCCCCGGGACACTCCGAGATGACCGTGTCAACTGACCAACACCGGAGCGACGACGGGGCGCGGCGAGCACTGCACAACCTGAGGGGCTCCATCGCGCTGCCTCGCTTCACACTGTAAAATGGCCGCCCCACAAGTGCCCCGCCATGCCAGGGGCACTCACAAGCTTACCGCTCCTCCGTCATCTTCATGCTGATGTTTTTTTTTAAACACAACACCCACTAGGAGGAGTGCCAAAAGCCTGCAGCCACAAGAAAGCCGTCCTCGCTAGTGTTTACCCGTGAATGAGTCACAGCGTAGCGGCCATCACCGTCACGTCACCGGCTGCCGCTGCGCAGTCGCCCTGCCCTCTGCATCCGCCGCCACACCGCCCCGTCCCTCCGCTGCCCTGCCCGTCCTCTGCTGCTGCTCGGCGGGGTGCCACCATTGGCCTGAAGCTCACATTACCTCGTCTCGGTGTGATAGGCGCCAGTACCGGCACAGTAATGGGTGAAAGATAAAGCACAAAGTGGCCTCTGGTGACCTGCCCGCCGCCGGGCGACACCCGTCCGTATCCCTCGCTCCGCGCCCTGTTCCCTGCCTCTCAATCCCCGGCCCTGGCCTCCTCTGGACCTCGTCAGTGCCCTGGGGACACAGTAACAGTCACTTACGGCTGCTGGCGGCTCGTCCGTGCATAAAGAAGGGCAGGAAAAGTGACGCTGAAGGCAGAACACAACGCCGGGGTCGCCCGCGAGCGGACCAATCACATCACAAGAGGTGCCGTGTTCCCTCAGAGCAGAGAGCGGGGAGGGCCTGTCGACGTGGAACATGGCCGCCACGCGCTGGGACCCATATAGCATAGTCAGCCCCGTTATCCTGCCCTAGCGACACCACGCCACCCTTCCTCGTGTCCAAATGAAAGGGTTAACCAGAATCACTCTTTTGTCCCTTTCCAGAACTGGGCTGAACATATGTGCTGCTACGCTGCGGCCGTTCCTGCTCGCTGCCACTTGTACTTTAAATATGTAGTTGTTATGGAGATGAATAGGAGGTGGACACATATTTTCCTAACGCTACGGGTGTTCTCGCTGTCACTCAGGGTATTAAATATGTGGTTGTTTATATAAGTATGAATGTTAATATTTTCTATATGTTATAAAAGTTAAAATGTAGGTAAAATGTAATTGTTTGTCTATATAGATATGAATGTTAGTAATCACTCTATGGCTTAAGAGGCAAAATGTAAAATGTATAGTTGTTATTTTATTCTTTTTAACATATTTCCGTCTGTCCTCAAACACACACTCGCTCGGTCGCCCCTACATAAAATTTTCGCCGTCCTAGTGACCACAGATTATTAAAAATGTAATTGTCTATATTTGAAGTTTATTTTCTTATCTTTTCATTTTTCACAGGGCAGCAATAATATGTACACATGTCCATATTCTCGCTGGCCTTCAAACACACTCACTCACTCACTCACTCGCTCCCACACATAATATTTTCGACCATCACACACAAAATGTTTAAAGTGCAAAAGTATAGAAAACACTCTTTGGTGCCGCCGTGAGCTTAGTAGAACGCGCGCGCTCCGCTCCTATATTTTAAAGCCAAACCCGCAGTCACAAAGTTGAAAATGCAAATATATAGTCACGCCGACCTTCAGTGGCGAGAGTCCCCCCCCGTTTTGGGAGGATCCACCTGGAGCCTGACAGCCCCGTGCTGTTGATTGGTTTACTGTCAGCATGGCAGTTTTGGATGGATGGGTGCGCTTTCATTGATCATGTATTATGTCATCAAGTAGCTACTGTCAGAGTTGTGTTCCGAGACGTTCAGTCCTCATATAGGTTAGGCTTGGTATGTTGTCAGGCGGCACCCTACGTGCTATGTAACGTTGCAATGAAGCGCGACAAAAACTTCAAGGATGTATTTTGCATCTGAAATAAAGAAAACGCAGTTATTGGAACAATTACGAAATAGTGAAATGAATTTTGTTGCAGGAGATGGAAGGCTTGAAGGAAGGATGGAAACTGTGAAGAGGATTATGATGTGATTGATGTGCGGTGTTCTGGTTTCAATTGCGGTGCGGGATGAAGGTGTGTGCAGTGCGTATCATTGGTGTAAAGCGACATGACTGGTGTTGAGGGCCGCGAAAAGGGTCGAGTTGAAGTGCACGCGAGATACGAAGATAAAGACGAACCACGACATGTCTTGAATAATTGATCTACTCAGTGTTCAAGTCCATGGATCACTGGCGAGGCGGATCCGATTCTACTACATGATATTCAACGAGCGGCTGATTGGTGAAGAGCTACACGGATCCGGGCTCGGCGACTAACCACACCCGAAGACAAAAAGTTAATATGTAGCCAAATAAATAAAGTCAGATAGCAGAGGTAGTTTGGAAGTAGCTTTAATTATGATAGTACGGGTAGTGTGCACGAAAAGGGGGAAGGGGAAGGAGGGGAAGGAGGAGGAGGAGGAGGAGGAGGAGAAAATGAGGGAGAAGAAAAAGAAGAAAAGAAAAAAACAAGAAAAGGAAGATAAAGAAGAAGAAAAAGAAATAGTAGAAAAATGAGAAAAAAAAGAAGACAGAAAAGAGGAAGAAGTAAAAGTAAGGAAGAAAAAGTAGAAGAACAAAAAAAGAAAAAGAGGAGGAGGAGGAGGAGGAGGAGGTGGAGGGGGGAATGAAAGTTAGCAATGACATCGTACCCAGGTGGTGATTGTCATACTTCCCGTGGCTGCAGACTGGACCGTATTGCTTGGTGCCTGATCGCCTCGCTTTGGCCGCTCTTGTTAGCAAAAAAGAGAGTGCGTGGAGGGAGGCTGGCGTGGCGGTCCGGAATAATAGGCCAGACTCGAGACAGCGATTATTGTGGTTGTGTCGCTGCAGAAGTGGCAATCGCGGAGGTTCTTGATTGGTCCTACACACTGGGCTGGAGATCTGTTGACGGTATGGCTGGAGGTGGAAGTAAAGAGAAGAGGAAATGACCTACGAGTCTTGCTTGCAGTGAAGGAGAGGAAGAAATGAAGTATACGGAGAAGACCTATAATCCCTGTGGTTTTACTCTCGGTGGTAGTGAGCTTGGGGGGAGAAAGGAATGAAGTATAAAGAGAAAATAACCTACGATTCATGTGTTCTTACTCGTCCTTGTAATGAAGTTGAGATGAAGAAATGAAGTTTAGAGGAGAGAAAATGACCTACGATTCCTCTGTTCTAACTCGTCCTCGTAATGAAGTTGAGAGGAAGGAATGAAGTTTAGAGGAGAGAAAATGGCTTACGATTCCTCTGTTCAAACTCGTCCTTGTAATGAAGTTGAAAGGAATGAATGAAATATAGAAGAGAGAAAATGACCTACGATTCCTCTGTTCAAACTCGTGCTTGTAATGAAGTTGAGAGGAAAGAATGAAGTTTAGAGGAGAGAAAATGGCGAACGATTCCTGTGTTCTAACTCGTGCTTGTAATGAAGTTGAGATGAAGGAATGAAGTTTAGAGGAGAGAAAATGGCCAACGATTCCTCTGTTCTAACTCGTGCTTGTAATGAAGTTGAGATGAAGGAATGAAGTTTAGAGGAGAGAAAATGGCCAACGATTCCTGTGCTTTATATTTTGCTTTTATTGAAGTTGAGAAGGAAACGAAGGACAACAAGTATACCGCTGCAATTTTTACTGTGATGAATGTGGTTTGAGCATCAATTAAGAAATTTTTGGGACGTTGAAGTAATGAACAATTTTTTTTTTTATTTATTTACCTCCATATGGAGACATGTTTTTTTCTTTCTTGTCTTGTATAATGAGTGTAATATTGGCGTATCACTGGCAACATTTTCACTAGAAGCTTTATAACAATGATTCAAGTTTTATAACTCTTAATAAAACGTTATTATCCAATTCTTCGTGTGTGTGTGTGTGTGTGTGTGTGTGTGTGTGTGTGTGTGTGTGTGTGTGCTCCTACTTACTTCTGTTACGTAGAAAGGTCTTTATAATCTTGAGTACATGTGGCCATATAATTGTTGCCTTTAAGGATCATAGTTGTATATTGAACATTTTGAGAGAGAGAAAAAAAACTCCCCCCCCCCACCCCCACACACACACACATGCCCACGCAGGTATAACCAGTTAGCGGAAGTGAGCGGACAGGTGAGGCGTGTTATTTTGCCCAGTTATTATATTCAACAATGGATGGGCAAACATAAATCTTCTCAAAAGTAGTTTTCTAACGGTATGGGCGGCTGTTTTTATGAAAGGAAGTAGAAGCCAGAGCCTAAGCCTGAACCAGTGCCCGTGCCTGAGCCTGAGCCTGAACCAGTTCCCGTGCCAGAGCCTGAGCCTGAACCAGTGCCCGTGCCAGAGCCTGAGCCTGAACCAGTGCCTGAGCCTGAGCCTGAGCCTGAACCAGTGCCCGTGCCAGAGCCTGAGCCTGAACCAGTGCCCGTGCCAGAGCCTGAGCCTGAACCAGTGCCCGTGCCAGAGCCTGAGCCTGAACCAGTGCCCGTGCCAGAGCCTGAGCCTGAACCAGTGCCCGTGCCAGAGCCTGAGCCTGAACCAGTTCCCGTGCCAGAGTATGAGCCTGAACCAGTCCGTTAAAACACTCTGAGTGGCACACACACACACACACACACACACACACACACACACACACACACACACACACACACACACACACACACACACACACGCGAAAGACTGAGTCCGCTAAGATACACTGACTGGCACACACACAAACACAGCCTGGCACGGGCACTGGTTCAGGCTCAAGCTCTGGCACGGGAACTGGTTCAGGTTCAGGGTCTGGCACGGGCACTGGTTCAGGCTCAGGCTCTGGCACGGGCACTGGTTCAGGCTTAGGCTCTGGCACGGGCACTGGTTCAGGCTCAGGCTCAGGCACGGGCACTGGTTCAGGCTCAGGCTCTGGCACGGGCACTGGTTCAGGCTCAGGCTCAGGCACGGGCACTGGTTCAGGCTCAGGCTCTGGCACGGGCACTGGTTCAGTCTCAGGCTCAGGCACGGGCACTGGCTCAGGCTCAGGCTCTGGCACGGGCACTGGTTCAGGCTCAGGCTCTGGCACGGGCACTGGTTCAGGCTCAGGCTCTGGCACGGGCACTGGTTCAGGCTCAGGCTCTGGCACGGGCACTGGTTCAGGCTCAGGCTCTGGCACGGGCACTGGTTCAGGCTCAGGCTCTAGCACAGGCACTGGTTCAGGCTCAGGCTCTAGCACAGGCACTGGTTCAGGCTCAGGCTCAGGCACGGGCACTGGTTCAGGCTCAGGCTCTGGCACGGGCACTGGTTCAGGCTCAGGGTCTAGCACAGGCACTGGTTCAGGCTCAGGCTCTGGCACGGGCACTGGTTCAGGCTCAGGCTCTGGCACGGGCACTGGTTCAGGCTAAGGCTCTGGCACGGGCGCTGGTTCAGGCTCAGACTCAGACACAGGCACTGGTTAAGGCTCACGCTCTGGCACGGGCACTGGTTCAGGCTCAGGCTCTGGCACGGGCACTGGTTCAGGCTCACGCTCTGGCCCGGGCACTGGTTCAGGCTCAGGCTCTGGCACGGGCACTGGTTCAGGCTCTCGCTCTGGCACGGGTACTGGTTCAGGCTCTCGCTCTGGCACGGGCACTGGTTCAAGCTCACGCTCTGGCACGGGCACTGGTTCAGGCTCAGGTTCTGGCACGGGCACTGGTTCAGGCTCAAGTTGTGGCACGGGCACTGGTTCAGGCTCAGGTTCTGGCACGGGCACTGGTTCAGGCTCAGGCTCTGGCACGTGCACTGGTTCAGGCTCACGCTCTGGCACGGGCACTGGTTCAGGCTCAGGCTTTGGCACGGGCACTGGTACAGGCTCAGGCTTTGGCAAGGGCACTGGTTCAGGCTCAGGCTTTGGCACGGGCACTGGTTCAGGCTCAGGCTTTGGCACGGGCACTGGTTCAGGCTCAGGCTCTGGCACGTGCACTGGTTCAGGCTCAGGCTTTGGCACGGGCACTGGTACAGGCTCAGCATCTGGCACGGGCACTGGTTCAGGGCGTGTGATTAACAGGCGTGTTGTTTACTGGCGTCTATTTGGCGGGTATTTAATTCAGCATGTCTAGAGGACGATTCCGAGGTGAAGGAGGCCTCTTCCGTGAAGGAGTCGCCGGCCAACACCTCTGCTGGGCTAGGGCCGACAGCCTCCTCCTCTTCGGGCCCCGCGGAAGAGACATCCTCGTCCGCCTCAAGGTTTCGATTGAAAACTCGAGACGCCGCAAACGTTAGCTGGAATATTGGGCCACACAAACACAAGACCGAGTCCGTTAAAACACACTGACGCACACACACACACACACACACACACACACACACACACACACACACACACACACACACACACAACTTAGATTCATAACAAAAACTGGGCCCAAAATTCCACATACAGACATAGGTCAAAGTTATGAATAAACAACAACAACAACAACAACAACAACAACAACAGCAACATTCAGATATAAGATAATAGGCTACACTTTCTGGGGGGAGGGGGAGGGGGGAGAAAAAGGATGGGGGGAGCAGGGTCAATCATACTCACTCTGGCCTACTCTAGATTCTAAAGGCAGATTAGTTTAAACGTCGCATTACTATTTATTTACAGTTATGTGGCTAGTTTGGCTTCGGTAGTTCTTGGGGGATAGAGTTAGAAGTGTTGGAAATCCACAGAGTAAAGTCGACGTATTACAAACTTACTCGTAAAGGAAAGGGATATAAAAAAAATCAATATAACCAGCTGACCACGCCTTCAAAAACGGGTTAAAATAGACAAATCGCCCACACTATTGTTAATGAAGACTATGATAAAACAGTACTTTCCTATGCATACAAACCGAGTCATATCTTTCTTTTATATTTAGATTTTTTCGAGCTACATTCTTTCCCTTCAAGGTAAGTCCATAGTTTTAAACGTCTCAGACTGCCGCCCATTGCGACTATTTCCCAAGGCCAGAGAACAGATTAACCGGGTGTTCATGGCTAGCAGTTTCCCAGTTCAAGGTGCAGAATTCGTGTAAAATAATCGCCAGTATCACAAAACAGTCCGCGAAAACACCAGCAACTTCCACGAGAAGCCACAGAGAAGATTAACCGGCTGTTCATTAATTAAGGGTGGGCGAGAACCGACTCTAGAAACGATTCCTTAGATAATAATGCGCAAGAGACTCGATTTTCAACCCTGGGAAATCGATTCCTCTGTATTTCACCTTACGCAGTTCCTTTCCCATCCCTCCCCAAGCTCTTGTTCTGTCCTCTTACACCTCACAGTTCGCCCTCATCCTCACTCTATTTGGTTATTCCTCTCCCCCTAACACACCCTCGCGTATATGTTCTTTCCTCCTTCTCCTACTACTATATTTATACTACTCTTCCACAGAAGAGAGACATAAGATGGCGGAATTGCTGCGTGGAAATTCACCATTTTAAGGAAACAATGGTGGTGGCGGAGTTCCTTCTCTTCACTCAATCTTTCACGTCCATCTCAAAACTTACAAGCACTGCAACAACCGCTGTCACCACTTAGTTCATCGATTTTAATATTCCAGCTAACGTTTGCGGCGTCTCAAGTTTTCAATCGAAACCTTGAGGCGGACGAGGATGTTTCTTGCGCGGGGCCCGAAGAGGAGGAGACTGCCGGCCCTAGCCCAGCAGAGGTGCAGGCCGGTGACACCTTCACGGAAGAGGCCTCCTCCACCTCGGCATCGTCCCCGAGACATTCCGAATTAAATACCCGCCAAATAGACGCCCGTAAACAACACGCCCGTTAATCACACGGCCTGAACCAGTGCCCGTGCCAGAGCCTGAGCCTGAACCAGTGCCCGTGCCAGAGCCTGAGCCTGAACCAGTGCCCGTGCCAGAGCCTGGGCCTGAACCAGTGCACGTGCCAGAGCCTGAGCCTGAACCAGTGCACGTGCCAGAGCCTGAGCCTGAACCAGTGCCCGTGCCAGAGCCTGAGCCTGAACCAGTGCCCGTGCCAGAGCCTGAGCCTGAACCAGTGCACGTGCCAGAGCCTGAGCCTGAACCAGTGCCCGTGCCAGAGCCTGAGCCTGAACCAGTGCCCGTGCCAGAGCCTGAGCCTGAACCAGTGCCCGTGCCAGAGCCGGAACCTGAACCAGTGCCCATGCCAGAGCCTGAGCCTGAACCAGTGCCCGTGCCAGAGCCTGAGCCTGAACCAGTGCCCGTGCCAGAGCCTGAGCCTGAACCAGTGCCCGTGCCAGAGCCTGAGCCTGAACCAGTGCCCGTGCCAGAGCCTGAGCCTGAACCAGTGCCCGTGCCTGAGTCTGAGCCTGAACCAGTGCCCGTGCCTGAGTCTGAGCCTGAACCAGTGCCCGTGCCAGAGCCTGAGCCTGAACCAGTGCCCGTGCCTGAGTCTGAGCCTGAACCAGTGCCCGTGCCTGAGTCGGAGCCTGAACCAGTGTCCGTGCGAGAGCCTGAGCCTGAACCAGTGTCCGTGCGAGAGCCTGAGCCTGAACCAGTGCCCGTGTCAGAGCCTGAGCCTGAACCAGTGCCCGTGCCAGAGCCTGAGCCTGAACCAGTGCCCGTGCCTGAGTCGGAGCCTGAACCAGTGTCCGTGCGAGAGCCTGAGCCTGAACCAGTGCCCGTGCCTGAGTCTGAGCCTGAACCAGTGCCCGTGCCTGAGCCTGAGCCTGAACCAGTGCCCGTGCCTGAGTCTGAGCCTGAACCAGTGCCCGTGCCTGAGTCTGAGCCTGAACCAGTGCCCGTGCCTGAGTCTGAGCCTGAACCAGTGCCCGTGCCAGAGTCTGAGCCTGAACCAGTGCCCGTGCCTGAGCCTGATCCTGAGCCTGAAGCAGTGCCCGTGCCTGAGTCTGAGCCTGAAGCAGTGCCCGTGCCTGAGTCTGAGCCTGAACCAGTGCCCGTGCCAGAGTCTGAGCCTGAACCAGTGCCCGTGCCTGAGTCGGAGCCTGAACCAGTGCCCGTGCCTGAGTCTGAGCCTGAACCAGTGCCCGTGCCTGAGTCTGAGCCTGAACCAGTGCCCGTGCCTGAGTCTGAGCCTGAACCAGTGCCCGTGCCAGAGTCTGAGCCTGAACCAGTGCCCGTGCCAGAGCCTGAGCCTGAACCAGTGCCCGTGCTAGAGCTTGAGCCTGAACCGATGCCCGTGCCAGAGCCTGAGCCTGAACCAGTGCCTGTGCTAGAGCTTGAGCCTGAACCGATGCCCTTGCCTGAGCCTGAGCCAGAATAAGTGTCCGTGCCAGAACCAGAGCCTGAACCAGTGCCCGTGCCAGAACCTGAGCCTGAATCAGTGCCCTTGCCAGAGCCAGAGCCTGAACCAGTGCCCGTGCCAGAGCCTGAGCCTGAACCAGTGCCCGTGCCAATGCCTGAACCATTGCCCGTGCCAGAGCCTGAGCCTGAACCAGTTCCCGTGCCAGAGTCCGTTGAAACACACTGACCGGTACAAACAAACACAAGACTGAGTCCGTAAAAACACACTGACACACAAACACAAACACAAGACTGAGTCTGTTAAAACACACTGACAGGCACACACACAAACACAAGACTGAGTCTGTTAAAACACACTGACACACACACAAACACAAGACTGAGTCTGTTAAAACACACTGACACACACACAAACACAAGACTGAGTTTGTTAAAATACACTGACAGGCACACACAAACACAAGACTGAGTCTGTTAAAACACACTGACACACAAACACAAACACAAGACTGAGTCTGTTAAAACACACTGACAGGCACACACACACACAAACACAAGACTGAGTCTGTTAAAACACACTGACACACACACAAACACAAGACTGAGTTTGTTAAAATACACTGACAGGCACACACACAAACACAAGACTGAGTCTGTTAAAACACACTGACACACAAACACAAACACAAGACTGAGTCTGTTAAAACACTCTGACAGGCACACACACAAACACAAGACTGAGTCTGTTAAAACACACTGACACACACACAAACACAAGACTGAGTTTGTTAAAATACACTGACAGGCACACACACAAACACAAGACTGAGTCTGTTAAAACACACTGACACACAAACACAAACACAAGACTGAGTCTGTTAAAACACACTGACACACACACAAACACAAGACTGAGTTTGTTAAAACACACTGACAGGCACACACAAACACAAGAATGAGTCTGTTAAAACACACCGACACACAAACACATATACAAGACTGAGTCTGTTAAAACACACTGACACACAAACACAAATACAAGACTGAGTCAGTTAAAACACGCTGACTGGCACACACACACAAACACAAGACTGAGTCTGTTAAAACAGACTGATTGGCACACACACACACACACACACACACACACACACACACACACACACACACGACTGAGTCCGTTAAAACACAATGACTGGCAAACACAAACAAAAGACCGAGTCCCTCAAAACACAATGACTGACACACACACAAACACAGCCTGAGCCTGAACCAGTGTTCGTGCGAGAGCCTGAGCCTGAACCAGTGTTCGTGCGAGAGCCTGAGCCTGAACCAGTGCCCGTGCCTGAGCCTAAGCCTGAACCAGTGTTCGTGCGAGAGCCTGAGCCTGAACCAGTGCCCGTGCCTGAGCCTAAGCCTAAACCAGTGTTCGTGCGAGAGCCTGAGCCTGAACCAGTGTCCGTGCCTGAGCCTGAACCAGTGTCCATGCCCGAGCCTGAGGCTGAACCAGCGCCCGTGCCAGAGTCTGAGCCTGAACCAGTGTCCGTGCCTGAGCCTAAGCCTGAACCAGTGTTCGTGCGAGAGCCTGAGCCTGAACCAGTGCCCGTGCCTGAACCTGAGCCTGAACCAGTGGCCATGCCTGAGCCTGAGGCTGAACCAGTGCCCGTGCCAGAGTCTGAGCCTGAACCCGCGCCCGTGTCAAAGCCTGAGCCAGAACCAGTGCTTGTGCCGGTGCCAGAGCCTGAGACTGAACCAATGCCCGTGCCAGAGCTTGAGCCTGACCCAGTGCTCTTGCCAGAGCCTGAGCCTGAACCTGAACCAGTGCCCGTGCCTGAACCTGAGCCTGAACCAGTGCCCGTGCCTGAGCCTGAGCCTGAACCAGTGCCCGTGCCAGAACCTGAGCCTAAATCATTGCCCTTGCCAGAGACTGAGCCTGAACCAGTGCCCGTGCCAATGCCTGAATAAGTGCCCCTGCCAGAGCCTGAGCCTGAACCAGTGCCTATGTCAAAGCCTGAGCTTGAACCAGTGCCTGTGTCAAAGCCTGAGCCTGAACCAGTGCCCGTGCCAGAGCCTGAGCCTGAACCAGTGCCCGTGACAGAGTCTGAGCCTGAACCAGAACCCTTGCCAGAGCCTGAGCCTGAACCAGTAGCCGTGCCAGAGCATGAGCCTGGACCAGTCCCTGTGCCTGAGCCTGAACCATTGCACGTGCCAGAGCCTGAGCCTGAACAAGCGCCCGTGTCAGAGCCTGAACAAGTGCCCGTGCCTGAGCCTGAGCCTGAGCCAGTGCCCGTGCCAGAGCCTGAGCTTGAACCAGTGCCCGTCCCTAGGGCTGAGCCTGAACAAGTGCCCGTGCCAGAGCCTTAGGCTGAAGACTCTGCCCGTACCTGAGTCTGAGCCTGAACCAATGCCCGTGCCAGAGCCTGAGCCTGTACCAGTGCCCATGCCAGAGCCTCAGCCTGAACCAGTGCCCGTGCCTGAGTCTGAGCCTGAACCAGTGCACGTGCCAAAGCCTGAGCCTGAACCAGTGCCCGTGCCAGAACCTGAGCCTGAACCAGTGCCCGTGTCTGAGCCTGAGCCTGAACCAGTGCCCATGCCAGAACCTGAGCCTGAACCAGTGCCCGTGTCTGAGCCTGAGCCTGAATCAGTGCCTGTGCCAGAGCCTGAGCCTGAACCAGTGCCCGTGCCAGAGCCTGAGCCTGAAAGAGTGCCCGTGCCAGAGCCTGAGCCTGAACGAGTGCCGTGCCTGAGCCTGAGCCTGAACCAGTGCCCATGCCAGAGCCTGAGTCTGAAAGAGTGCCCGTGCCAGAGCCTGAGCCTGAACGAGTGCCGTGCCTGAGCCTGAGCCTGAACCAGTGGCAGTGCCAGAACCTGAGCCTGAACCAGTGTCCGTGCCAGAGCCTGAGCCTGAACCAGTGCCCGTGCCAAAGCCTGAGCCTGAACCAGTGCCCGTGCCAGATCCTGAGCCTGAACCAGTGCCCGTGCCAGAGCCTGAGCCTGAACCAGTGCCCGTGCCAGAGTCTGAGCCAGAACCAGTTCCCGTGCCAGAGCCTGAGCCTGAACCAGTGCCCGTGCCAGAGTCTGAGCCTGAACCATTGCCCGTGCCAGAGCCTGAGCCTGAACCAGTGCCCGTGCCAGAGCCTGAGCCTGAACCAGTGCCCGTGCCAGAGCCTGAGCCTGAATCAGTGCCCTTGCCACAGCCTGAGCCTGAACCATTACCCGTGCCAGAGCCTGAGCCTGAATCAGTGCCCGTGCCAGAGCCTGAGCCTGAACCAGTGCCCGTGCCAGAGCCTGAGCCTGAACCAGTGCCCGTGCCAGAGCCTGAGCCTGAACCAGTTCCTGTGCCAGAGTCCTGAGCCTGAACACACTGACTGGTACAAACAAACACAAGACTGAGTCCGTTAAAACACATTGACACAAACACAAACACAAGACTGAGCCTGAACCAGTGACCCGTGCAAACACAAGACTGAGCCTATTAGAACACACAAACACAAACACAAGACTGAGTCTATTAAAACACACTGACACACAAACACAAACACAAGACTGAGTCTGTTAAAACACACTGACACACAAACACAAACACAAGACTGAGTCTGTTAAAACACACTGACAGGCACACACACAAACACAAGACTGAGCCTGTTAAAACACACTGACACACACACAAACACAAGACTGAGTCTGTTAAAACACACTGACACACACACAAACACAAGACTGAGTTTGTTAAAATACACTGACAGGCACACACACAAACACAAGACTGAGTCTGTTAAAACACACTGACACACAAACACAAACACAAGACTGAGTCTGTTAAAACACACTGACACACACACACAAACACAAGACTGAGTCTGTTAAAACACACTGACACACACACAAACACAAGACTGAGTTTGTTAAAATACACTGACAGGCACACACACAAACACAAGACTGAGTCTGTTAAAACACACTGACACACAAACACAAACACAAGACTGAGTCTGTTAAAACACACTGACAGGCACACACACAAACACAAGACTGAGTCTGTTAAAACACACTGACACACACACAAACACAAGACTGAGTTTGTTAAAATACACTGACAGGCACACACACAAACACAAGACTGAGTCTGTTAAAACACACTGACACACAAACACAAACACAAGACTGAGTCTGTTAAAACACACTGACACACACACAAACACAAGACTGAGTTTGTTAAAACACACTGACAGGCACACACAAACACAAGAATGAGTCTGTTAAAACACACTGACACACAAACACATATACAAGACTGAGTCTGTTAAAACACACTGACACACAAACACAAATACAAGACTGAGTCTGTTAAAACACGCTGACTGGCACACACACACAAACACAAGACTGAGTCTGTTAAAACAGACTGATTGGCACACACACACACACACACACACACACACACACACACACACACACACACACACGACTGAGTCCGTTAAAACACAATGACTGGCAAACACAAACAAAAGACCGAGTCCCTCAAAACACAATGACTGACACACACACACACACAGCCTGAGCCTGAACCAGTGTTCGTGCGAGAGCCTGAGCCTGAACCAGTGTTCGTGCGAGAGCCTGAGCCTGAACCAGTGCCCGTGCCTGAGCCTAAGCCTGAACCAGTGTTCGTGCGAGAGCCTGAGCCTGAACCAGTGCCCGTGCCTGAGCCTAAGCCTGAACCAGTGTTCGTGCGAGAGCCTGAGCCTGAACCAGTGCCCGTGCCAGAGCCTGAGCCTGAACCAGTGCCCGTGCCAGAGCCTGAGCCTGAACCAGTGTCCGTGCCTGAGCCTGAGCCTGAACCAGTGTTCGTGCGAGAGCCTGAGCCTGAACCAGTGCCCGTGCCAGAGCCTGAGCCTGAACCAGTGCCCGTGCCTGAGACTGAGGCTGAACCAGCGCCCGTGCCAGAGCCTGAGCCTGAACTGAGCCTGAACCAGTGCCCGTGCCAGAGCCTGAGTCTGAACCAGTGCCTTGCCAGAGCCAGAGCCTGACCCAGTGCCCGTGCCAGAGCCTGAGCCTGAACCAGTGCCCGTGCCAGAGCAAACACAAACCCAAGCCAGAAACACACTGACACAACCCCAAAAACCAGTGCTGAGCCTGAGAGCCTGAACTGAACCAGTGCCCGTGCCAGAGCTTGAGCCTGAACCAGTGCCCGTGCCAGAGCCTGAGCCTGAACCAGTGCCTGTGCTAGAGCCTGAGCCTGAACCAGTGCCCGTGCCAGAGCCTGAGCCTTAACCAGTGCCCGTGCCAGAGCCTGCCTGAACCAATGCCCGTGCCAGAGCCTGAGCCTGAACCAGTGCCCGTGCCAGAGCCTGAGCCTGAACCAGTGCCCGTGCCAGAGCCTGAGCCTGAACCAGTGCCCGTGCCAGAGCCTGAGCCTGAACCAGTGCCCGTGCCAGAGCTTGAGCCTGAACCAATGCCCGTGCCTTAGCCTGAGCCTGAACCAATGCCCGTGCCAGAGCCTGAGCCTGAACCAGTGCCCGTGCCAGAGTTTGAGCCTGAACCAGTGCCCGTGCCTTAGCCTGAGCCTGAACCAGTGCCCGTGCCTGAGCCTGAGCCTGAACCAGTGCCCGAGCAGAGCCTGAACCAGTGCCCGTGCCAGAGCCTGAGCCTGAGCCAGTGCCTGTGCCAGAGCCTGTGCCTGAGCCTGAGCCTGAACCAGTGCCCGTGCCAGAGCCTGAGCCTGAACCAGTGCCCGTGCCAGAGCCTGAGCCTGAACCAATGCCCGTGCCAGAGCCTGAGCCTGAACCAGTGCCCGTGCCAGAGTTTGAGCCTGAACCAGTGCCCGTGCCTTAGCCTGAGCCTGAACCAGTGCCCGTGCCTGAGTCTGAGCCTGAACCAGTGCCCGTGCCAGAGTCTGAGCCTGAACCAGTGCCCGTGCCTGAGCCTGAGCCTGAACCAGTGCCCGTGCCAGAGTCTGAGCCTGAACCAGTGCCCGTGCCTGAGTCTGAGCCTGAACCAGTGCACGTGCCAGAGTCTGAGCCTGAACCAGTGCCCGTGCCAGAGCCTGAGCCTGAACCAGTGCCCGTGCCAGAGCGTGAGCCTGAACCAGTGTCCGTGCCTGAGTCTGAGCCTGAACCAGTGCCCGTGCCTGAGCCTGAGCCTGAACCAGTGCCCGTGCCAGAGCCTGAGCCTGAACCAGTGCTCGTGCCTGAGTCTGAGCCTGAACCAGTGCCCGTTCCAGAGTCTGAGCCTGAACCAGTGCCCGTGCCAGAGCCTGAGCCTGAACCAGTGCCCGTGCTAGAGCTTGAGCCTGAACCGATGCCCGTGCCAGAGCCTGAGCCTGAACCAGTGCCCGTGCCAGAGCCTGAGCCTGAACCAGTGCCCGTGCCAGAGCCTGAGCCTGAACCAGTGCCCGTGCCAGAGCCTGAGCCTGAACCAGTGCCAGTGCCTGAGCCTGAACCAGTGCCCGTGCCAGAGCCTGAGCCTGAACCAGTGCCCGTGCCTGAGCCTGAGCCTGAACCAGTGCCCGTGCCAGAGCCTGAGCCTGAACCAGTGCCCGTGCTAGAGCCTGAGCCTGAACCAGTGCCCGTGCCAGAGCCTGAGCCTGAACCAGTGCCCGTGCCAGAGCCTGAGCCTGAACCAGTGCCCGTGCCAGAGCCTGAGCCTGAAACAGTGCCTGTGCTAGAGCTTGAGCCTGAACCGATGCCCTTGCCTGAGCCTGAGCCAGAATAAGTGTCCGTGCCAGAACCTGAGCCTGAACCAGTGCCCGTGCCAGAACCTGAGTCTGAATCAGTGCCCTTGCCAGAGCCAGAGCCTGAACCAGTGCCCGTGCCAGAGCCTGAGCCTGAACCAGTTCCCGTGCCAGAGTCCGTTGAAACACACTGACTGGTACAAACAAACACAAGACTGAGTCCGTAAAAACACACTGACACACAAACACAAACACAAGACTGAGTCTGTTAAAACACACTGACAGGCACACACACAAACACAAGACTGAGTCTGTTAAAACACACTGACACACACACAAACACAAGACTGAGTCTGTTAAAACACACTGACACACACACAAACACAAGACTGAGTTTGTTAAAATACACTGACAGGCACACACACAAATACAAGACTGAGTCTGTTAAAACACACTGACACACAAACACAAACACAAGACTGAGTCTGTTAAAACACACTGACAGGCACACACACAAACACAAGACTGAGTCTGCTAAAACACACTGACACACACACAAACACAAGACTGAGTTTGTTAAAATACACTGACAGGCACACACACAAACACAAGACTGAGTCTGTTAAAACACACTGACACACAAACACAAACACAAGACTGAGTCTGTTAAAATACACTGACACACACACAAACACAAGACTGAGTTTGTTAAAACACACTAACAGGCACACACAAACACAAGAATGAGGCTGTTAAAACACACCGACACACAAACACATATACAAAACTGAGTCTGTTAAAACACACTGACACACAAACACAAATACAAGACTGAGTCTGTTAAAACACGCTGACTGGCACACACACACAAACACAAGACTGAGTCTGTTAAAACAGACTGATTGGCACACACACACACACACACACACACGACTGAGTCCGTTAAAACACAATGACTGGCAAACACAAACAAAAGACCGAGTCCCTCAAAACACAGTGACTGACACACACACAAACACAGCCTGAGCCTGAACCAGTGTTCGTGCGAGAGCCTGAGCCTGAACCAGTGTTCGTGCGAGAGCCTGAGCCTGAACCAGTGCCCGTGCCTGAGCCTAAGCCTGAACCAGTGTTCGTGCGAGAGCCTGAGCCTGAACCAGTGCCCGTACCTGAGCCTAAGCCTGAACCAGTGTTCGTGCGAGAGCCTGAGCCTGAACCAGTGCCCGTGCCTGAGCCTGAACCAGTGTCCGTGCCTGAGCCTGAACCAGTGTCCATGCCCGAGCCTGAGGCTGAACCAGCGCCCGTGCCAGAGTCTGAGCCTGAACCAGTGTCCGTGCCTGAGCCTGAGCCTGAACCAGTGCCCGTGCCAGAGCCTGAGCCTGAACCAGCGCCCGTGTCAAAGCCTGAGCCAGAACCAGTGCTTGTGCCGGTGCCAGAGCCTGAGACTGAACCAATGCCCGTGCCAGAGCTTGAGCCTGAACCAGTGCTCTTACCTGAGCCTGAGCCTGAGCCTGGACCAGTGCCCGTGCCTGAACCTGAGCCTGAACCAGTGCCCGTGCCTGAGCCTGAGCCTGAACCAGTGCCCGTGCCAGAACCTGAGCCTAAATCATTGCCCTTGCCAGAGACTGAGCCTGAACCAGTGCCCGTGCCAATGCCTGAATAAGTGCCCCTGCCAGAGCCTGAGCCTGAACCAGTGCCTATGTCAAAGCCTGAGCCTGAACCAGTGCCCGTGCCCGTGCCAGAGCCTGAGCCTGAACCAGTGCCCGTGCCAATGCCTGAATAAGTGCCCGTGCCAGAGCCTGAGCCTGAACCAGTGCCTATGTCAAAGCCTGAGCTTGAACCAGTGCCTGTGTCAAAGCCTGAGCCTGAACCAGTGCCCGTGCCCGTGCCAGAGCCTGAGCCTGAACCAGTGCCCGTGACAGAGTCTGAGCCTGAACCAGAACCCTTGCCAGAGCCTGAGCCTGAACCAGTACCCTTGCCTGAGCCTGCGCCTGAACCAGTAGCCGTGCCAGAGCCTGAGCCTGAACCAGTGCCCGTGCCCGTGCCAGAGCCTGAGCCTGAACCAGTGCCCGTGACAGAGTCTGAGCCTGAACCAGAACCCTTGCCAGAGCCTGAGCCTGAACCAAAACCCTTGCCTGAGCCTGAGCCTGAACCAGTAGCCGTGCCAGAGCATGAGCCTGGACCAGTCCCTGTGCCTGAGCCTGAACCTGAACCATTGCACATGCCAGAGCCTGAGCCTAAACAAGCGCCCGTGCCAGAGCCTGAACAAGTGCCCGTGCCTGAGCCTGAGCCTGAGCCAGTGCCCGTGCCAGAGCCTGAGCTTGAACCAGTGCCCGTGCCAGAGCCTGAGCTTGAACCAGTGCCCGTCCCTAGGGCTGAGCCTGAACAAGTGCCCGTGCCAGAGCCTGAACAAGTGCCCGTGCCTGAGCCTGAGCCTGAACCAGTGCCCGTGCCAGAGCCTGAGCTTGAACCAGTGCCCGTCCCTAGGGCTGAGCCTGAACAAGTGCCCGTGCCAGAGCCTGAACAAGTGCCCGTGCCTGAGCCTGAGCCTGAACCAGTGCCCGTGCCAGAGCCTGAGCTTGAACCAGTGCCCGTCCCTAGGGCTGAGCCTGAACAAGTGCCCGTGCCAGAGCCTTAGGCTGAAGACTCTGCCCGTACCTGAGTCTGAGCCTGAACCAATGCCCGTGCCAGAGCCTGAGCCTGTACCAGTGCCCATGCCAGAGCCTCAGCCTGAACCAGTGCCCGTGCCTGAGTCTGAGCCTGAACCAGTGCACGTGCCAAAGCCTGAGCCTGAACCAGTGCCCGTGCCAGAACCTGAGCCTGAACCAGTGCCCGTGTCTGAGCCTGAGCCTGAACCAGTGCCCATGCCAGAACCTGAGCCATAACCAGTGCCCGTGTCTGAGCCTGAGCCTGAATCAGTGCCTGTGCCAGAGCCTGAGCCTGAACCAGTGCCCATGCCAGAACCATGACCCTGCACTTGCAACTTTTCCACAACATAAGAAAAAAAACATTTATCAGAAAGTGGAGCAATGCCGCTGTAAAGGGTTATGACCATGGAGGTATTATGGGAGGAGCCGCCATGACGTCACGAACGCGAAGCCAACGCGCTATTGGTCCGCTGTCTCCCACCCCCTTTAGACTCAAAACATATATCAGCTGATCCAGTGGACGCATTGAAAGTGCATACAATCCCTGCCTTTTCTGAGTGTAGGTAGGAACAACCCCTCACGTAACTATTGCTTAATGACACTTTCATAAGCAGGTCTGGGTGCGAGAGGGATTTAGGGGTCTTAGTGAGCTCTGATCTCCGTCCAAGAGCACAGTGTAGTCAAGCTAGAAATCGAGCAAATAGGGTACTGGGATTTATTTCTGGGAGCGTAAGCTACAGAAGCCTCGAAGTCTTCTTCAAAGTATATTTAGTATTAGTTAGACCTCATCTTGACTATGCGGTTCAGTTCTGGTCACCTTACTATAGAATGGATATCAAAATGTTAGAATTGGTGCAGAGGAGGATGACTAAGATGATTCAGGGGCTGAGAAACTTGCCATACAAGGAAAGACTCAAACTGTCAAACTTGCATTCTCTAGAAAGGCGAAAGGTGCGTGGAGACATGATCGAGGTTTATAAATGGATGAAGGGCTTTAATAAGGGAGACATTCATAAGGTTTTGTTGGTAAGAGAACCGGGTAGGACACGAAGTAATGGGTTTAAACTGGATACATTCAGATTCAACAGGGACAGAGGCAAAAATTGGTTTACTAACAGAGTGGTGGATGAGTGGAATAGGCTTAGCAGTCATGTGGTGAGTGCCAATACAATTGTCACATTAAAAAATAGATTAGATAAATTCATGGACAGCGATATTAGGTGGGGTTAGATACACAGGAGCTTAGGTTCAAAGGAGCTGCCTTGTACAGGCCTACCGGCCTCTTGTAGACTCCTACGTTCTTATGTTCATATGTCCTTACGAAAAGGGAGCGTAGTGGTTCTACATCATTTCACAGGTGAGTTGAGAACTTTATAACCAGATAGGGCTATATATGATAGAAATCTGCAGTTCTGTTGTACACTGACATTGAGATTACCAGGCGGCTGTCAGGGTACCTGTCCTCGACCCGGGCTGAGCTGTATGCCATACTTGAGGCTCTCCACACTGTAGCAGCTTTCCGCAAAGATGTATACTTGTTTGTCGATAGCCAGGTTGCATTACATAAACTTGTGTCATCCTCCCCTACAGACTGTGATCTTGTAACTAAGTGCCTGACTGCCCCCCGTGCCCTTGAGGCCGCAGGTGCCACGGTGCCCTCCCATGTGGGCAGCCAGCACAATGAAAAGACAGACTGCCTTGGTCGACGTGCCCTTCAGGATGACACAGTGGACCCTGGCACTGACTATACGCTTAGTTATGTTAAGAATATAATTAGGGATTATTTCCATAATAGCATTGCTACCCAACTCAGACACTGCTGTGACAATGGCAGCACCAGCAGCATCCATTATGCAAGTGTCTCCCACCACTGTGTTTACCCCTATGGGCGACAGTGCACCTCGCGATGTGGTAGGAATGCGCCTTAGGCTAGGCTATAGGTACTACTGGGTGGTTAGTATCTCCTTCGTGCCTTCTGCACGCAGGCCGAGGGGCCACACACTGCAACACTATGTCATGGAATGCCGCGGCCCTTTCATTGCTTTTTTTTTTTTAGCCAAGAGACTGCCTTGACCTTAAGGCTGGGATCACACGAGCCACTTTTAGTGGTCAGTGGCCGCCACAAAAAGTGGCCACCACAAAAAATGGTCACTACGAAAAATGGTGGGTAGGTGCACCATTCACACGAGCCACTCGGTGGCAGCCACTAATGAGGTCAGCACGTGGCGTTATGGATCTCGTAGAGGCAGCAGCTGTCTGTGCTCTCTTGGTAAAAAGCGCTGAAGAAAGTACTGCCATGGGTTCACCCCATATATACTTAGCAACAGACTACTGCGTGTAGTATTCCACACATCAATTACACAGCTAAAGAACACGATATTTTTTTACGACTTCAGGAGGTCACAGGATAGGTTTAATCATCTTATGACAATAACTGGTCCACGTATAACACGGCAGGACATCAACACGAGGAATTGTGACCCAGTAGAAGAGAGACTTGCGGCAATTTTAATATAAGACTGAACATGAAGAATATTAAGTCACATTAAATGTAGTTTATTGACAATTCAGCAGTCCTTGCGGTTACCTAACTGTGAGGGCAACTACCAACTTAGCGGGCGAACGACCGGGGCACTCCTGCCGCCCGCCCGCATCTTGCCGTTCGAAGCGGTTCAACTACCGAGGCGCAGCGAACCACCTGTTTCACTCCCGCTGCTCGTTCGCTTCTCAACCCGCTATGGGAGGCAACTTGGTGGCCGCCAGCGCCTTCCGCATCAGACAGCGACCGAGCCTCGCCCTGAACACTTGCTTCTACTAAAGCTCCAGCCCTGGTCTCACTCGGGCTAACTCAGATACCGTGGGCTCGTTCTGGGTGCCTTACCTCTCCTCTCTCCACGCCCTGGACTCCCGTTACTGCTGTGAACCTGACGCCCCTTTTTTCTCCTGCGCCTCCCTCGTCCACAACGTCTACATCACTTCAAGGACGAAGCTGTGCTGCCTCGTCATTGCCACTCTGGACGAGACGCTCAGAAGAGGAAGAAGCCTAGCAACGGGTCATTGCTGAGTCCGGCGTGCTGAAGCCTTCGTGTTGGAGACTTCAGATTGTAAGGCCTGTTTTGGGTTTCCTACTGTACTTAAAGTAAACTGGTGTCTAACCATTTATCTTGTTGTTTGTTATCCCTTCCGATTACAGCACCCAACATTGGATCCTTGACATGTGGTGACCTCGCCAGGATTGGGTCAACTGCTAATCAGGAAGGGTTGGCTTGTTTAGTCGCCTTTGCGCGCCACTTGCTGTCTGCGCCCCGGAAGTGAGTGTTTAATCCTTCACCGTTCTTTTGGGCTGTTGTACACCCACGGTGGGATTTGTTGGTGCTGCCATAGCCCTTTTTCAGCCCTTGTGCTGCCCTTATCACCCAATCACTCGTTTGAGTATTGGGTTGGCTTCTACGCCTTATAGTACCCTTTTGCAGGGCTTTTTCCTACTTTTTCTTGTTTCCTTTTGTGTCTTGACAATTCACGTTTGTTTTGGTTCTGTGTTACATTTTCTTGGTCTGTTTTTTTGTTGTTGGGTCTTATTGGTGTCATTACCTGTTGGGTTTATACTTTTTTGCTTTGTTGTCCATATTAACCATGTCCAGCTTTGAGGTGTTTAAAGCTCAGGCTGTAGCCTTGGGGCTGGAGGGTGAGGATCTCGGTCGGAGAAGAGAAGCGTCTCCTTGCCGAGAGAGAGGAAAAGCGTCTCCTTGCCGAGAGAGGAAAAACGACTCCTTGACCAGAGAGTAAAAGCGTCTCCTCGCCGAGAGAGAAAAGCGTCTCCTTGCCGAGAGAGGAAAAGCGTCTCCTTGCCGAGAGAGAGGAAAAGCGTCTCCTTGCCGAGAGGAAAAGCGTCTCCTCGCCGAGAGAGAGGAAAGCGTCTCCTCGCCGAGAGAGAGAAAGCGTATCCTCGCCGAGTGAGAGGAAAAGCGTCACCTTCCCGAGAGAGAGGAAAAGCGTCTCCTCGCCGAGAGAGAGGAAAAGCGTCTCCTTGCCGAGAGAGGAAAAGCGTCTCCTCGCCGAGAGAGAGGAAAAGCGTCTCCTCGCCGAGAGAGAGGAAAAGCGTCTCCTCGCCGAGAGAGAGGAAAAGCGTCTCCTCGCCGAGAGAGAGGAAAAGCGTCTCCTCGCCGAGAGAGAAGAAGCGGCTCCTCGCCGAGAGAGGAAGCGTCTCCTCGCCGAGAGAGGAAAAGCGTCTCCTGGCCGAGAGAGGAAAAGCGTCTCCTCGCCGAGAGAGATGAAAAGCGTCTCCTCGCCGAGAGAGAGGAAAAGCCTCTCCTCGCCTAGAGAGAGGAAAAGCGTCTCCTCGCCGCGAGAGAGGAAAAGCGTCTCCTCGCCGAGAGAGAGGAAAAGCGTCTCCTCGCCGAGAGATAGGAAAAGCGTCTCCTCGCCGAGAGAGAGGAAAAGCGTCTCCTCGCCGAGAGAGAGGAAAAGCGTCTCCTCGCCGAGAGAGGAAAAGCGTCTCCTCGCCGAGAGAGTAAACGCGTCCCCTCGCCTTGAGAGAGGAAAAGCGTCTCCTCGCCGAGAGAGAGGAAAAGCGTCTCCTCGCCGAGAGAGAGGAAAAGCGTCTCCTCGCCGAGAGGAAAAGCGTCTCCTCGCCGAGAGGAAAAGCGTCTCCTCGCCGAGAGAGGAAAAGCGTCTCCTCGCCGAGAGAGGAAAAGCGTCTCCTCGCCGAGAGAGGAAAAGCGTCTCCTCGCCGAGAGGAAAAGCGTCTCCTCACCGAGAGAGGAAAAGCGTCTCCTCGCCGAGAGAGGAAAAAGCGTCTCCGCGCCGAGAGAGGAAAAGAGTCTCCTCGCCGAGAGAGAGGAAAAGCGTCTCCTCGCCGAGAGAGAGAAAAGCGTCTCCTCGCCGAGAGAGAGGAAAAGCGTCTCCTTGCCGAGAGGAAAAGCGTCTCCTCGCCGAGAGAGGAAAAGCGTCTCCTCGCCGAGAGAGGAAAAGCGTCTCCTCGCCGAGAGAGAAAAGCGTCTCCTCGCCGAGAGAGAGGAAAAGCGTCTCCTCGCCGAGAGGAAAAGCGTCTCCTTGCCGAGAGGAAAAGCGTCTCCTCGCCGAGAGAGAGGAAAAGCGTCTCCTCGCCGAGAGGAAAGCGTCTCCTCGCCGAGAGGAAAAGCGTCTCCTCGCCGAGAGAGAGGAAAAGCGTCTCCTCGCCGAGAGAGGAAAAGCGTCTCCTCGCCGAGAGAGGAAAAGCGTCTCCTTGCCGAGAGGAAAAGCGTCTCCTTGCCGAGAGAGAGGAAAAGCGTCTCCATGCCGAGAGGAAAAGCGTCTCCTCGCCGAGAGGAAAAGCGTCTCCTCGCCGAGAGAGGAAAAGCGTCTCCTCGCCGAGAGAGGAAAAGCGTCTCCTTGCCGAGAGGAAAAGCGTCTCCTTGCCGAGAGAGGAAAAGCGTCTCCTTGCCGAGAGAGAGGAAAAGCGTCTCCTTGCCGAGAGAGAGGAAAAGCGTCTCCTTGCCGAGAGAGAGGAAAAGCGTCTCCTTGCCGAGAGAGGAAAAGCGTCTCCTTGCCGAGAGAGGAAAAGTGTCTCCTCGCCTAGAGAGAGGAAAAGAGTCTCCTTGCCGAGAGAGAGGAAACGCGTCTCCTTGCCGAGAGAGAGGAAAAGCGTCTCCTTGCCGAGAGAGAGGAAAAGCGTCTCCTTGCCGAGAGAGAAAAGCGTCTCTTGCCGAGAGAGGAAAAGCGTCTCCTTGCCGAGTGTGAGGAAAAGCGTCTCCTTGCCGAGAGAGAGGAAAAGCGTCTCCTTGCCGAGAGGAAAAGCGTCTCCTTGCCGAGAGAGGAAAAGCGTCTCCTTGCCGAGAGGAAAAGCGTCTCCTTGCCGAGAGAGGAAAAGCGTCTCCTTGCCGAGAGAGAGGAAAAGCGTCTCCTGTCCGAGAGAGAGGAAAAGCGTCTCCTTGCCGAGAGGAAAAGCGTCTCCTTGCCGAGGAAAGCGTCTCCTTGCCGAGAGAGGAAAAGCGTCTCCTTGCCGAGAGGAAAAGCGTCTCCTTGCCGAGAGAGGAAAAGCGTCTCCTTGCCGAGAGAGGGAAAGCGTCTCCGTGCCGAGAGGAAAAGCGTCTCCTTGCCGAGAGGAAAAGCGTCTCCTTGCCGAGAGAGAGGAAAAGCGTCTCCTTGCCGAGAGAGGAAAAGCGTCTCCTTGCCGAGAGAGAGGAAAAGCGTCTCCTTGCCGAGAGAGAGGAAAAGCGTCTCCTTGCCGAGAGAGAGGAAAAGCGTCTCCTTGCCGAGAGAGGAAAAGCGTCTCCTTGCCGAGAGAGGAAAAGCGTCTCCTTGCCGAGAGAGGAAAAACGTCTCCTTGCCGAGAGAGGAAAAGCGTCTCCTCGCCGAGAGAGAGGAAAAGCGTCTCCTTGCCGAGAGAGGAAAAGCGTCTCCTTGCCGACAGAGAGGAAAAGCGTCTCCTTGCCGAGAGAGGAAAAGCGTCTCCTTGCCGAGAGAGAGGAAAAGCGTCTCCTTGCCGAGAGAGGAAAAGCGTCTCCTTGCCGAGAGAGGAAAAGCGTCTCCTTGCCGAGAGAGGAAAAGCGTCTCCTTGCCGAGAGAGGAAAAGCGTCTCCTGGCCGAGAGGGAGACAGAAGAGCGGGCTGCTGAGAGAGAGTTTCAACTTGCCAAGATGCAAGTGGAAAAAAAAAATTAGAACTCGCCCGTGTCGTCGCCCATGGGAAAACGGCTCCTTCCTGCGAGAACGTGAGAGGACCGAAATTGCCCACCTACCAAGAGGGAGAGGACATCAACAACTACCTCATCCGTTTAGAAAGGGTGGCTGAACTATTCCGGATCGACAAGGATAGCTACGCTGCGAGGTTGGGTTGTCTCCTCACGGGTAAGGCCACTGAACTGTATTCTTCCCTGTCAGCTGATATAATCGAAGATTACGTTCTTTTGAAGAAAGCTCTCCTCACGGGCTTTAGTAAAACGGCGGAAAACTACCGTCAAGACTTCAGTCACGCCAGGATAAGAGTTGGGGAAAACTACCAGCAGTTCTCCATCCATCTGACTCGGTTGTTCCAGGCGTGGTTGGAAGCCTCTGATGTCCCCTGCACTTACGAAGAGCTCCGGGAGTTTATGCTCCTGGATCAGTTTCTAACTAATCTCACCCCAGATTTGAGGATCTTCATCAAGGAGCGCCGGCCGAAACATCTTCCCGACGCAGTGAGACTTGCCGACGACTGGTCGTCTGCCCGCAATGCCTACCCTAAAGCTTCATCTCCTAATTCCCGAGACCCCTCTAAGGCTGCTTCGTCCACGAAATCTTCAGAATCCTCTCCGGGAGCCTCCTCCAAGACCTCTGCCCAGCCCAGTACAGTAACCCTGAGGTGTCACCAATGCGGGGAGGGAGGCCATCTACGTCCGCGCTGCCCGAAGAATCCCTGCGCCTTCAAAGATGTCGAACCTGCTAAACCATCATATCAGGTAGGCTTTTGCCTTAGTGACAAAAGTGTCCCGAAGTTTTCTGTTTCGGGCACTATTAACGGGTCTTGGAGCTCCAACATCATCAGGGATACTGGCTGTTCCTGTGTGATCGTCTCTGAAGACTTGCTACCTGATATAGATGTTGAGAGTTGTCCAAAGGTCTCCTTGCTGACTACCTAGGACGAGTGGACAAGTTTCCCGTGGTGAGGTGCCACTTGCTGTCCCTACTTCACCGGTTGGACTGAAGTGGTACGAGCTCCTATTAAGTTTGTTGGGGCCCTCATCGGAAACGTGCCTGGGGTAAGGGATCCCCATGACCCTGACTCTTCTCAATCTCCATCTGATTCTTCCAGAACATCCTCACCTTCAAAGTTGCCGCGAGGGACTTCTACTCCTCGTGTTCCGACATCCCTGGCACCCCTGACCCCGGATCCCCGGACGCCATTACCACTCGTGCTGGTAGGTTGAAGAGGCTTCATCCGCTTGTCCTTCCGGAACCTCTACCTCCTTCAGTAACCCCTCAAGACTTCTCCCAGCTTCAAGCCTCCTGTGCCTCCTTAGCAGCGATACGGCAGAAAGCCTCATCAGGACACGTCGACAAAGCAAGGAACGGATCCTCCTTCCAGTACCTGTATCGCAACGGACATCTCTACAGGAAGTGCCTCACCTCCCGCTGTCCAATCAGGTAGGCCAGGTAGAGGAGCAGAAATCCGTCCGTACTGTCTTTCTTGTGATAAGTGCCAACTGATGTCGGTTAGAGGTCGTGTACGTCATATCTCGATCCATCCCTTACCTGTCGTTACAGAACTACTTCCCCAAATTGCCATCGACCTCGTTGGACCCTTGTCTCCACCAGCTACGGAAGAACCTCTTGTCAGCCCCATTCCCGTAGTGGAGGAGCCATCACCTGACGCCAGCTCCACAGAACTTCCCATCGATGAACCACTTATGGACGACCGGGACGTATTCTCCACCCCGCCTGGCTGTACTTCAGCGATTCAGCAGGACATCGTCCGGGTGTTGAGATAGGCCTTGGGTCTACCGGCCTACGGGTACCGTGTCGTCCATATGGCCGGGAAGGATAATGGTGGTTGATTTATTGAGTAGACTTCCTGCATAAGTCACTCCTGTTTCCTCGTCAGTCTCCTCCTGTTTTAGTTTATTGGCTTATGTTCTTTTTCTTTCCACTTGGTAGTTGTTTGTGGAATCTACCTGACTAGATTCTTGTATGGGGCCTGTGTGAGGGCCAACTTAGCGGGCGAACGACCGGGGCACTCCTGCCGCCCGCCCGCATCTTGCTGTTCGAAGCGGTTCAACTACCGAGGCGCAGCGAATCACCTGCTTCACTCCCGCTGCTCGTTCGCCTGACGCCGTTCGACGCCTCGGTCGATTGAACCACCGAGGCTTCTCAATCCGCTATAGGAGGCAACTTGGTGGCCGCCAGCGCCTTCCTCGTCATACAGCGGCCTCGCCTCGCCCTGAATACTTGCTTCTACTAAAGCTCCACCCTGCTCTCACTCGGGCTAACTCAGATACCGTGGGCTCGTTCTGGGTGCCTTACCTCTCCCCTCTCCACGCCCTGGACTCCCGTTACTGCTGTGAACCTGACTCCCCTTTTCCGCCTGCGCCTCCCACGTCTACACCACTTCAAGGACGAAGCTGTGCTGCCTCGTCATTGCCACTGGACGAGACGCTCAGAGGAGGAAGAAGCCGAGCAACGGGTCATTGCTGTGTCCGGCGTGCTGAAGCCTTCTTGTTGGAGACTTCAGATTGTGAGGCCTGTTTTGGGGTTTTCTACTGTACTTGAAGTAAACTGGTGTCTAACCATTTTTGTTGTTTGTTACAGCACCCAACACTGGATCCTTGACACTAACCTTTCCCCCTCTCTACTTCCGGGTAAATAAAACTACCATATTCAGTAATTAATCCGTACCACAATCAATTAATTTGCAAAACTGTGTAACGAAATGAAACATTAGTTATGAAAGCATATAAGAGCTTTTTCATTACATCCTGAACACAAGTTATTCGTGGTCATACTTATATATCATTATGACAGTTAAAATTCAGGTGTTCAAGTGTCAAGACAGAGGGAAAGCGGCGGGTGGTCAACGATAGTGGCTCGTGTGCACGCTGCCATTTGAAACAACGGTATCTATCGCCGGCCACAGTGGCGTGGTCGGAAAATGGCTCCGCCCGCCACAACTCGCCACTGTTTTGTGGCGACCACAAAAAAGTGTCCCGTGTGCATGCACCCATAGAGATGTGTGTGTTCTATTTTGACCATTATTTTGTGGCGGCCACTGACCACTAAAAAGTGGCTCGTGTGATTCCAGCCTTAATGTCGTTGATAATAGATCTATATTAAATAAATAGGAAAATATGTACTTTTCATAACTCAAAGCATCAATTCTTTTATTTTATTTTTCGTCTAGTATGCAAAAACAAGTCTTAAATTCCCTTAGTTCAGCCCAGGAGATCGCAATGTCTTGGGTCTATCTGCCGATTGTAAGCTCCGCCCACAGACGCAGTAAGCTCCGCCCACTGGCTTCACTCGCCTGTATGGGGACGGCGCGGGAGGGCGCCTCCTGTTATAATACCTCCATGGTTATGACAAACAATGCTGGAAAGCAAGAAAGGGGTATCATAAGGCAAGGCATATATATCATTTGCACAGGAATAGGAATAGGAATGACTGAGGAAAGCAGAAAATACAAAACAAATCTTAGAAGTATAAAAAAAAAAACAAGAAGACAAACATAATTAAAGTACTTAGGAAATGCAAAAGTGATGACCCTGAAGAATACTGGAAAATCCTTAATGGTCAGAAAAAGAGCCATCAGATCCCTATTACATTAAATGAATTTCCGAGCATTTCAGACAGTTAGCGAGTGATGACAACATTGATATTAATGAAGTAAATATTCTAAATGATCATGATGATATGGATAATGAACGCTCACCATTACTTAATTACCCTATAACCAACAAAGTGGTTGCTAGAAATATTTAAAAAAAAAAAACAATAAATCCCCAGCATATGACATGATATTAAATGAATACATTAAAAGTACTCAGCATATTTTGCCCCCCTATATGTTAAGCTGTTTAATAAGATTCTTGATACTGCCATCTGAGTGGCTGGTTGGGACAATAGTGCCGCTTTATAAGAATAAGGGTGACGCTCAGGATGTTAATAACTACCGGGGATCACTTTGCTTAGTTGCATGGGGAAGCTGCTTACGAGAGACTCAATGAGTACTCAAACACTAAGTTTATTATTAATAAAACACAAGCAGGTTTTAGGCATGAGTACTCTACACTGGATCATATATTTTTGCTTAAATGTATAATTGATTTGTTCAGCTGGAGGTAAAGGAAGCTTTTTTGTCTGTTTGTGGACTACAAGAAAGCTTTTGATATGGTGTGGCGTGAAGGTTTGTGGTACAAGTTGGTGAAGGAAAAGGTGCATGGGAAAATATGTAATGTAATCAGAAACATGTATGACAACATCAGTTCTTGTGTCATGCTGAATCAACAGACATCAGACACCTTTGTATGTAATGCAGGGTAAGGCAGGGAGCAAATTTGCCATCATTGCTGTTCGCTTTTTATATTAATGATATTGGAAGTAAATTGCTTGAATTTTAATTGTGATTATGTAGATTTTAGTGATGATTTCTTCAATTCATACCTAAAACTCCTGGTATTAATGTCTGCAGACGATACAATTATTTTGTGTGACAGTGAGGAGGGAAGCCTGGACTGCTTTTAAGTTGTACTGTAATCAATGGAAACTACAACTTAACAGCAACAAAACAAAAATAGTCATGTTTAGTAGGGG
>NW_026111551.1:357032-464532 GCF_024679095.1 Eriocheir sinensis | reverse complement strand
GTCGTCATCCACTTCTCTCGTAACCCTTTTGTTGCATCCATGTCTTAAGGTTGATGGATAAGACTTCATTATTGACTATATTTTTTTTTTCTCGTATGAACTCGGATGAAAAAAACTTTCCTTTGCGTATGACAATGCCACGCCCAGCACCCGATCTTTCCTTCTCCCTTCTTCCCTTCTTCCCTTCTTCCCTTCCTTCCTTCCTTCCTCCCTCCTCTTCTCCTCCATTGCTTCTTTCTTCCTCCTCCCTCCCTTCCTCTTTTCCTTCTCAATTCCTTCTTTCTTTTCCCCTTCCTCTGTTCCTTCGTTTCCTCCTAGCTTCAAAGACATATCAACACAGTATATACCCTACCCTTAAATAAACCCTCCAACCCCCTCTACCCCTCCCTCTCTGACATCACAACCCCCCCCCCCCCACACACACACACCTGTACACGCCACGCACGCACACACAGCCAGCCAACCATCCACGTGTACATGCTTTTTGTTTGTTTGTTTTATGGACGAAGACTACGGACAATGAGACGCTCGTAAAACACTCTTATACTCCACCGGGACCTCAAGACCTGTATCGCAAATGGGTACGGCGGATGAGTTTTTGGTGCGTGGAGAGCGAGAAAAACTGGATATGGAAGTGGGTGAGTGGAACGACCTCAGCGGTACCCTTGTGATGGCGGCAAATGAGACTGAGAGTATAAAGGGAAAGGTACTGTAGGTGTGTTTATGAAGGTGATGATATGGTACACAGAATGGGTTAAGAAATAGTTCGTGTACACTCATTAGGCCTTTTGCAGACACTTTATATCTCTGGAAAGGCAGGGTACTGGAGGTGTTTTTACGGGCGAGGATGTTATGACTAAGAAATGGTTCGTGCACGTTCTTTAGGCCTTTTGCAGACACTTTATATCTCTGGAAATGTATTGTAAGTGTGTTTATGGCCAAGGATGACATGGTGCAGATATAAGGTTAAGAAACGGTTCGTGCACGCTCAATAGGCCTTTTGCAGACTCCTAATATCTCTGGGAAGGTATTGTAGGTGTGTTTATGGACAAAAATGATACAGAATAGGCTAAAAATGGTTAGTGTACGTTCATTAGGCTTCTGCAGACTCCTAATATCTCTGGAAATGTACTGTGGGTGTGTTTGTGGCCAAGGATGACATGGTACACAGAATAGGTTAACCACAGCAGTGTTCCCCTCGTCCCTCCACGGCAGTTCCACACAACTCTTATGACACACTGCTGCCACCTTGATAAATCATGTATAATGTATTCATAATGTATAATTCAGCCTCGAGAATGCCAGACGATAGGGGAGGGGAAAGGAGGGGAAGGGCAGAACGGTGTGTATATTGAAGGAGAGTAATTTGTCCTGTTTTTCTGCACCTTCGTGACTCAACAAAAGGAAAAAACTCATATCAATAGAAAAAAAAAGAGAAAAGGGGGAAAAATTAGGAGGGAACGAAAGAATGAAAATAAGAAAATGAAACGAAAAGAACGAAAGAAAAGAAAAATGAAGAGAGGAGGAAGGATGATAAAGAAAAAGGGAAAGAAAGTGACAGAAAAAAAAGGTTAAATACATATATGAGAAAAAGTTTTAGTGATCAAGACGCCATTGGAAGATAAATAAGAGGGAACACAAGAAACAGAAACAGGTAAATAGATAAATAAAACAGCTAACATTTGAACGACTACTCATGAAACGACCTCCACTAGAAACCAACACGGCGCTAAAACATAACCAAACAAATAAACTAATAAATAAACACCCAAAAAACACGCACAGCTAAACATTGTAATTCCCACACATAAAACACCAGCCGCATGCAATAGCCGCCCATCACGCCATTCCTATAAACAGCTAAACAAGTAAATGGAAAGATTAATATAACACGCGCATGTAAACAGTTTAATGGCTCGACATAAAGCACCACCTGTAGCCAGCACGCCGCTAGCATGATGCACTCCCCCATGACTCACGGAGCGGCGACCACAGAGTTATACACTAGAGGGTTCTACTCCAGTCTCTCGCCACGGTGAGAGGTGAAGCCACTGCTCCTGCCTGTAACTCTGTGCTCGGCCGCCACAGGGTGACGGATTGGCGACCTTTTCATGATTCCACATGTTCACACTTAACCACTATTAGCTAGCCACCATTATGATATTTTGGAAAACCGAGCCGATCATCGTGTTGATGAGACATTGCTGCATATCATCATCACAAATGTATTGCACTTAGGTAAACACCTACAATAAAATAATGAGAAAAATACATGGTAGTGAATAAACATTTTTGCTAACCTTTTTTGCTTCAACTCCTTGTCCTTCATGTACTTTTTATTGCATTAGATTTTCGTTTACAGTTTCAAATTCAGCACATCTTTCCGATTCAGATGGTATATGACATGTGCCAATGTAAGAATAAACAGGGGTAAAAAATGGACAAGAAATTAACAAGTCTTTCTGACAGAGGATCGCCGAGGCGCTGCTAACTTGATAATAGCACTAGCAGACATAACTATGTGATGTTAAATTTCTCTCTGTCTCGCCATCCGTCACCCTAAGATGGCCGCCAGTTGCTTCAAAATCCAGGCTCTGGGAACCCTCTATGTATTTAACTCTGTAGGGACGACAGAGCGGCCAGGGCAGCGGCATCAACGGACGGGCACCACGCAGCTGTTTTTCCTCTCTCGAACGGGGTGACATTTACGTGTTTTATAATGAGTAACGCGCTTAGCAGTTATGCATCTCTCTCATCATGAGTGACTTAGAGCCGAGTAATGACGTATGTGAGAGCCGGCTGTGATGTTGTTGTGTCTATTAGTGAGTCAGAAGTGTGTTTTAATTTGTTGTGTTCACGTAGTTGTAGTTAGAATTTACAGTCGCCGGTACAAAATTAACTACTGTATGAAAATAGCTGCGTATGTGAGAGCCGGCAGCGTTGATGTGTAATAGCGGCTCAGATGTATGTTCTAACTTGTTTATACGCAGCTGTAGCTGTATTCTAACTGTCGCAGGTAGAAATTTGAACTGATGTATGGAAATCCCGCAGAGTTTATCAGATTTGAAGCCAGGGTGGTGGTGGTGTCTTGCTTCGATATCTATATTTCTTCTTGTTATATTTACTTACTTGTAGTTCCATACTTTTTACAGTAGAGGGGATAATCGAGGGAAAAAATAAAAGTAATGTAAGAAAACCGACGCAAAGTTTAAGGTACTGAATCATAATCGCTCTGTCCTGCTTTTCTTTTCTTCTACGCTTGCCCTAAAGCGCCAGTAGGCTTTCTTGACGGGTGGATGGAGGTACATCAGTAGAGGGACATTAATGGAGGTACACGAACTCGCGATCTGAAGTTGAAAAAGCCAAGTTGATAAAAATAAGCAAGTGCAGAGATTTAGCATCACTTATGAAACTGATGTCAGACGCTCCGTCTGACATCAGTTTCATAAGTGATGCTAAATCTCTGCACAAGGGCACTCATCAAGTTAAAGAAAAGATGGCGACAGTAAGATATGGATATGAAGGAAGGGCAATGGTTACGAGTTATTACTAGGACTGAAATCTTGTAAACTCTGCGGGGTTTTCTTGCGTTAGTTTAATTTTTTGCACTCGACTGCCTCTGCTGTATGTAATAAAACTACAATTAGGTAAATTTCTTTCTCTCTCTCTCTCTCTCTCTCTCTCTCTCTCTCTCTCTCTCTCTCTCTCTCTCTCTCTCTCTCTCTCTCTCTCTCTCTCTCTCTCTCTCTCTCTCTCGTTCGGTAAATTGCGAAAAGGGGGTCGCAGAAGGTCTAACTATCGAGATGCTTACGGCAAACATGTTGGGGAGGCGGTGGCCGAGTGGTCAGCGTGGATGTGGTAATCCCGAGGACCCGGGTTCAAATCCCATCGCAAGACGCTGACAATTTTCAACCATCGTCAAGTGGCGGAAGGCTACCTACGTGCTGCCCCAGATCTATAATTTACCTTTACTTCACCGACTCCAGCCAAGAGGAGCACCGGGGGCCAGCATGGGCCAAGCAAGAGTCAGATATCACGGCAATCACTATAAATAAAATTCACCTGCGCCGCTAACGTTCTGGGGCCGTCCACTACTACCCCAAAGGAGAGCGAGCCTACCGGTGCTATGGCCATGTAAAAAAAGAATAAAAGGGCTTCGCAGAGATAGTGTTTGACCGACAGACAGGATTTGACCGACAGAACTGAAGAAAACAAAAACACTGCAGTAATTCATGCCATTAGCTCGCCGCGTTAATAATGAAACGAGTCTTTCTTTATCTTTTGCTGTTTTACACGTCGAGGCAGATAAAAGATGGAGAAGACTGAGTGCTCGCTAATTAATGCACATCAACCAATACAAAAAAATAGAAAAAATGAATCAAAGAATGGACCGAGACAAACGACCGCTAAGACACAAATCACAAACACTCAAACCATGCTGCGGAGAATAACAAAAGGAACAACAAAAACTGAGGAATTAAAAATAAATACAAGAATAGACATTGACAAATGACTTCTCGAACAAAACAAAAAAAAGTCAAATAATGCTTAGGAAAAAAACAAAATAAATAAAACAACTACAAATGATGATAAGAACCATTTCCTGTTTCGTCACGCTACCGATGCTTTCTTTTTTATTATTTTCTTGCGCCGAGAGACCAAGAAGGAGGAAGACAGAAGAGAGAGGGAGGAAGAGAGGAAGGGAAGGAGGATGAGTGGTGCTTGATGGCGGAAGAAAGGGAGAAGAAAAGATGGAAATGGGGGAGAGGGAAAAGATGAGAGGGAGGATACGCAAGAGGAAGAGAGAAACACAGATGAATGGGTGGAAGAGATGGAGGGAAGAAAGATGAGAGTGATGCTGCAAGAGAGAGAGGGAGTGTGAGTGTACCTTACTGACGTGAGGGAGGGAGATGAATGTAGAGGAGATGGAGAGAAGAGAGAGGGAGTGTGAGTGTACCTTACTGACGGGAGGGAGGGAGATGAATGTAGAGGAGATGGAGAGAAGAGAGAGGGAGTGTGAGTGTACCTTACTGACGTGAGGGAGGGAGATGAATATAGAGGAGATGGAGAGAAGAGAGAGGGAGTGTGAGTGTACCTTACTGACGGGAGGGAGGGAGATGAATGTAGAGGAGATGGAGAGAAGAGAGAGGGAGTGTGAGTGTACCTTACTGACGGGAGGGAGGGAGATGAATGTAGAGGAGATGGAGAGAAGAGAGAGGGAGTGTGAGTGTACCTTACTGACGGGAGGGAGGGAGATGAATATAGAGGAGATGGAGAGAAGAGAGAGGGAGTGTGAGTGTACCTTACTGACGGGAGGGAGGGAGATGAATGTAGAGGAGATGGAGAGAAGAGAGAGGGAGTGTACCTTACTGACGTGAGGGAGGGAGATGAATGTAGAAGAGACGGAGAGAAGAGAGACGAGAAGGAGGCTGAATGTAGAGGAGATGGAAAGAAGAGAGACGAGAGGGAGGCTGTGTAACGCTGAGGCTAAGTGAGTGGATGGGTGGAAGGAGATGGGAGAAGATGACTGTAGCGTGGTGGAAGAGATGGAAGGAAGGGAGATGAGAGGGATGCTGGGTAACGGGAGGAGGGAGTGTGTGGATTGGTGGAAGAGAGGGAAGGGAGAAGATATGTGTGGAGGCAAGGAAGAGAGATAAAGATAGTGGGTTAAGGAGTGGGACAAAAGAAGAGGGGTGTTATGTGGTGGTGAGAGGGTTACCTGAGAGGGATGGGTGAGAGGGATAGGTGAGTGGGAGTTAGTGTGTGGGAGCGAGGGTGAGGGAGTGAGGGAGCGGAGAGGAGAGTGGTAAGGAGAAAAAGAAAAAAAAGAGCTGCTACTTGGCAAGACAATACGAACCTACTTTAAGCAACTCCGCACTTTTCTTTTCCTTTTCCTGGCTAACCCGCTCCGCCCTCCCTGCTCTCCTATGGTTAAGAAAGACTGTGTGCGCTCGGTTGCTGGGCGAGTCGAGGGAAGGGAGGGAAGAGGCAGAGTTGCCTGGAGACGGTAGAGTTGGTAAGTGGATTGGTTAGTGAGTGGAGGCAAGGAGAAGGAGGGAGGAAAGTCGAGTAGCGCAGTGTTGAGGGTGGTGTGTGGGTGGGTTTGTGGGTGGATGGAGGTGAGGGTGGAGATGGGTGTTGTTTGCAGAGGGAGAGGGGAGGTTTGTGGGTGGCAGGACGGGAGGACAAGGGTGGGCGGGGCGGTGGGTGGTGGGTTAGTGGGTGGAGGCGAGGGTGGAGATGGGTGTGTCAATGGAATGATGGGAGCGGTGGCCGAGTGGTCAGCGTGCGGGAGTGGTGAGCCTGAAGGCCCACGTTCGAGTCCCACCGAAGCACGCTGACAATTTTTAACCTTCGACGAGGTGTGGAAGCCCACCCACATGATAGCCAGGTGAATTAACCCTAACTTGAGCGGCCTCGTTCAGGTGGAGCACCCAGGGGCAGCATGGGCCAGGCAAGAGTCATACATCACGGCAGCCACTCTAAATAAAATTCGCTGAAATTGTGCCTGCAACGCTAACTGGCTGGCGTCGTTCAAGGAACCCTTTAAGAGAGCCTGCCGGCGAAATAGGCAGCACCTAAAAGAAGGTGGTTAGGTGAGTCGGTGAAAGGTTGCGACAGTGGGTCAGTGGGTGGGTGAATGGGTGGATTAGTGGGTGAGTGGAGGCAGCGGGCGCGCGGCACGGCAGCTCTCCCACCAGGAGCCTCCCTCGCCTGTCGTGTGTTGGACAGTTATTGAAGCAGCGAGGCCCAGGCTGAGGGCACGCGCTAGGCTGGGACGGTGTGGCGGGGGGGGAGGGGGGGGGGGCGGTGGAAGAGGAAGGGGCTGAAGCATTTTGGGAAGGGAGCTCTGCATCCACCCTGAAGCACCGCATCACCACCACCACCACCACCACCACCCAGGGCTGGAGTGGGTACAAGCGTGGTGTATTCGGATAGGTATACTTCTCGAAAGTATTCATGAGTACTTTTTATTGGAAAATATTTTCTAAACGTAAGTGGGTATGCCACTGTGCTAAAGTTATGCAACAGTAAAGTGAGGTCATGAACAGTGCCATGGCTGGTGCCAGCATTCAGTACAGGGGTGTCACCTCACAACGTGAAAAGAACAACGGCTGTTATTTCTGGTAATAATATTTGAAGTTTTCGTCAGATTATTCGCAGAATACGAATATTTTTCCCTTCTATTCGAATACCAATGAGAATACTTTGATTTCCATCAATAATTATTCGAATACGAATAGTACACCCAAATACGGTATTCGAATGTCTACTCGAATACGAATACTCCATCCCTGCTCTTACCTTTGTGCTTGTACTTTTTTTCCATATAGATATTTGTTTTTTTACTCCTTTTCGTTACTTATTTTTTTCTTCAGTTTATATATACCAACACCTGAGACGGTCCCGTAACACTGTTCATGACCTGACGCCTGCCGGAGACAGTGAAGCTGCAGACGAGGCGACCTCCGAGTTGCGGGAAGCCTCTGATTAAGGAACTGGTGCTAGCGACGAGGTGACCTCCGAGTTGCGGGAAGCCTCTGTTGGCACTATTACTACCGTATATCTTATCTTTTCTGTTCTTATTGTCTAGACATTATGTTACTGTTATACTTCCCACACGCTGCACTTTCGTTTTTATCGTATCAGTAATGCTAGTAATGCTGATAATACTGCTACAACTCCTCCTCCAACAACTAATACCACCATACTACTTCTACTACTACTACGTACTACTACTACTACGTTTGCTACGGCTATTACTACTACTGCTGCTGCTGCTACTATTACTACTACTACTACTACTACCTCTTCTACTACTTCTACTACTACTATTACTACGTACTGCTACCAATAACAACAAGAAAGGCAGCAGCTCCTACACCGCCATTATTCGCACACTGTTGGTAGGGCAACAACGAGAAGGGCAGGGATGGATGGAGGGAATACAAGAGTTGTGTGTTCGAATACGAATACTTCAAATTCCGACGAATACGAATACGAATTCGAATACACTGAAATGTTTTTAATTCGAATACAAATACGAATACTTCTTGAAAGTATTCATGAATACTTTTTATTGGAAAATATTTTCTAAACGTAAGTGGGTAGAGCACTGTTCTAAAGTTATGCAACAGTAAAGTGAAGTCACGAACAGTGACATGGCTGGTGCCAGCATTCAGTACAGGGGTGTCACCTTACAACGTGCAAGGAACAACGGCTGCTATTTCTGATAATAATTTTTTTAAGTATTCGTCAGATTATTCGCAGAATACGAATACTTTTCCCTTGTATTTGAATACGAATGGGAATACTTTAATTTCCATCAATAATTATTGGAATACGAATATGAATACACAAAGTACCGTATTCGAGTGTATTATACTATGAATACCGAGCATGAGTACGTCATCCCTGCCACAACCACCATCACCACCGCGTCACCACCCCTTCACCACCAGCCACTTGAATAACTAACCAAACTACATCACGCAGGCATTCAAGACACCAAGAAAGCAGGCAAGCATGCAGACAGGAGCAAGCAGACAACTCCAACACACTATAACTGCTAACACTGCCACAACAACCACCGCCACTACCACCGCGTCCCCGGTGTTTCAACCCTACACTACCACCACCACAACCACCAACGTAACCTCGACCACCACCCTAATATGATCAACCACTACCATCACCGAGTTACCATTGCTTCATCCTTACACTACCACCACCACCACCACACCCTACCACAACCACCACCAGTACCACTTAGCGCGCGCACTCCACTCATCCATGACTCGCCCGCCGCCACACCCTCCTTCTCGCCCGCACACACGCCTTCCAGTCCTCGGGCGCGGCGTGACGGAGGCGAGGACTAATGTGATATACGGAGACTTGCGAGATTCGACAATACCATTAGGGAAATGACGGCGGCGTCCCTGAAGCGGCCTCAGTGACGGAGTGAGTGGAGGGAGAAAGAGAGAGGCGGGGAGAAGAAGGGAAGATGGGGGGAGGGAAAACAACTGGAGGGGAAGAGAAGGGACGGGAGGTGGAGGAGGAAGAGGGTGGAGGAAGGGAGTGGCAAAAACAATTGGTGGGTAGGAGGAAAATGAGAGGGAAGGAGGTGGGAAGGGGTTGATGAGAAGATAATATGAGGAGGAGGAACAGGAGGAGGAGGAAAAGAGGGAGAGAGAGAGGCAAGAGATTGGTTAAAAGAGGATTGCAGAATGGCGACAATGAAGATGAGGTGGAGGAGGGCGAGGTGGAGGAGGAGGAGGAGGAGGAGGACGAAGGGAGAAATGTGGATAAAATAAAGAGGTGGAAGTGAGGAAAAAAAATGTTAATGTAAAAACGGTTGAAGAACTAACCAAAAGAGAAGCAAAGAAAGATGACGAAAAAATGAAAAATAAGAGACATGAAGCGTGGCAATGCTGTTCTTTCTATCCACAAACCCTTCTTCCAAAAACTTATTCCTGCTATAGCCGCGCTCTTGACTACAGAAACTAGAAGGGAAAAAGAGGTACTGGAGGGAAGAAGAACGAGAGAGAATGGTAGATAAAAGTAGAAGGTAGGAGAGAAAAAACGGATCTGGGAGGAAGAGAAGAGGGAGAACGCGAGAAAGAGCTGGTGGAAGAAAATAATTAAGATGAGGAAGAATAACGAAAACAATAATGCGAAGAAAACAAAGAATGCAAGAAGAAAAGAGGGCGGTCAGAGGTGCACCGCGGGGGAGAAAACGTAGACGCCGAGGTGAAGTTTATCTATATCCTACTGATTGAGAAGTTTATCTATATCCCACTGATTGAGAAGTTTATATATATATCCTACTGATTGAGAAGTTTATCTATATCCTACTGATTGAGAAGTTTATCTATATCCCACTGATTGAGAAGTTTATCTATATCCTACTGATTGAGAAGTTTATATACATCCTACTGATTGAGAAGTTTATCTATATCCTACTGATTGAGAAGTTTATCTATATCCTACTGATTGAGAAGTTTATCTATATCCTACTGATTGAGAAGTTTATCTATATCCTACTGATTGAGAAGTTTATATACATCCTACTGATTGAGAAGTTTATCTATATCCTACTGATTGAGAAGTTTATATACATCCTACTGATTGAGAAGTTTATCTATATCCTACTGATTGAGAAGTTTATCTATATCCTACTGATTGAGAAGTTTATATACATCCTACTGATTGAGAAGTTTATATACATCCTACTGATTGAGAAGTTTATATACATCCTACTGATTGAGAAGTTTATCTATATCCTACTGATTGAGAAGTTTATATATATCCTACTGACTGAGAAGTTTATCTATATCCTACTGATTGAGAAGTTTATATATATCCTACTGACTGAGAAGTTTATCTATATCCTACTGATTGAGAAGTTTATCTATATCCTACTGATTGAGAAGTTTATATATATCCTACTGACTGAGAAGTTTATCTATATCCTACTGATTGAGAAGTTTATATATATCCTACTGACTGAGAAGTTTATATATATCCTACTGATTGAGAAGTTTATCTATATCCTACTGATTGAGAAGTTTATATATATCCTACTGATTGAGAAGTTTATATATATCCTACTGATTGAGAAGTTTATATATATCCTACTGATTTCGAAGTCTCACAAATCAGCGATAAATGCAAATCCTGTTCTGGTTCCCGTCATAACGAAGGGCGGAGAGGAAGGCGTGTAGCAAGGCCAAGGTGACATGTAGCACGCGCGCACCTGAGGACGCGGCGGTAGGGAGCTAATCACAGGTGGGCCGCGGCGGGTGACTACGGACAAACAGGTAAAGAACATAAGCGAGAGTCGAGGTAGAACACATTATAGGATTTTTCTGTGATTATTTAAGAGATATGGACCTTTACTCTCTCTCTCTCTCTCTCTCTCTCTCTCTCTCTCTCTCTCTCTCTCTCTCTCTCTCTCTCTCTCTCTCTCTCTCTCTCTCTCTCTCTCTCTCTCTCTCTCTCTCTCTCTCTCGAAAACCTCATCTCTTCCTCTCGTTCCACTACTCTTCGTTTTTTCTTCTTCTTCCTTCGCCTTCTCATTCTCCTGCTCCTCCATCTCCCTCCTTTACTACCTTTCCTTCTTTACTGTCTACCTCCTTTTCTTACCATGTTCTTGTTATTCCCTCCTCTTCCTCCTCCTCCTCCTCCTCTGTTTCTAGCGAGAGTTCAATTGCTAAACAAAATGTAATGTTGAATCTTGTCAGGTTAGGAAATATAAACGCCAGTCTTCGCCGAGTTCATTAGAGGCGGCGGTAAACGGCTCGGGCTTAGTTCAACATTCCTTGCTTCCGTCACCTGTTTGTGCACTCGGGATAAAACAAAAAAATAATAGAAAGATAAGTTTAGACCGGTGGCAGGTTTTGTAGTTTTTTCTTTCCATTTTGAGAGCGAGGAGAGAAACTTAAGTGTGTGGATGTGAAGAGACGTCAACGGAATGCATTAAGTAAATAAATAAATAAAGAGGTGATACATAAAAAACATTAGACTGCCTTAAGATTTACAAAAAGCGAACACACGATTATTATTTTTGAGGTGCCTGAATAATTTTTTGAAAACCTACATGTACTTCTCACAACAACAACATCAAAACACAGAAAATAGCGTTACCTAACAGGGCGGCAGATTGAATTCCGTAACCCGAATGGGCTAAACTAGAACAAAGTAGAGACAGTGCCAGCAACAGGATATCTCAAGCATCATCAATCTCGTAACGCACCATTTTCAACAGGATCCAACGCTGCTTTAAGTAGCATCAACTCCTGGGACGCATCGGTCAGCCAAAATAAAGTAGAGTGCGTGGCAGCAACGGGATCTCTCAGGAGTCAGCAATTCCGTAACGCACCATTTTCTAGCAGGAGGCAAAACTGCATTACATAACACCGACTCCTGGGACGTAGATACGAGCCAAAATAAAATCAAGGAGAGAATGCGCCAGCAACAGGATATCTCTGGCGTCCTCTCTCGTGACGCACCATTTTCCAACAGGATCCAAAACTACATTACATAACACCAACTCCTGGTACGCATGCACGAGAAACAATACACTAAAGTAGAGGTTATGCCAGCAACGGGATATCTCTGGCGTCCTCTCTCGTGACGCACCATTTTCCAACAGGATCCAAAACTACATTACATAACCGACTCCAGGGACGCAGATATAAGCAAAACTTTTACAATATTTCCTTTTTCTCTTTTCTCTTGACAGCTTTTACTCTTGTTTATATGGGATCGCTATTTCGGGGGGTTGAGGATCGGGGTGTTGAAGCTCTTCCTGACGTCCGCGGCGCCACAGGGATTCGAACCTCCTGGCCTTGACCCTTCACTTCCATGACTTGACGCTCTAACGGAGGCTGACCCACCAGACGGCCGCGCCCAGACTTTTGCTATACTTTACCCACTTTTGGAAATTTGCGATTGAGTCCTGTTACATCATCTTGATCTTGAAGGTAATCCTGGTAACCTCGACTATACTAGTTTTTCCTGTAGTTTACAGCTTTTAAATATTTGTGCTTGTCTAATTTGGTACTCTTAATCATGAAAGTAATTCTGGTAATCTAGAGTATACAAACAGAAGGCAGGCACGAAAAAAGAACTAAGCAAGAACTGTTGAATCAATCCTCCTCCTCCTCCTCCTCTGAAGACTGACAGACGAACAAGGGAAGGAGAAGCACGATTAAGTATGGGCCGTCGCACGAAGAAAGAACTAAGCAAGGAATGTTGAATCAATCCTCCTCCTCCTCCTTCGAAGACTGCCAGACGAACAAGGGAAGGAGAAGCACGATTAAGTGTGGGCCGTCGCACGAAGAAAGAACTAAGCAAGGAATGTTGAATCAATCCTCCTCCTCCCCCTTCGAAGACTGACACACAAACAAGGGAGGGAAAAGTACGATTAAGTTTGGGAGGTTTAAAATCCCCACCTCGAATGTACTCAGGCGAAGGGTGGCGTTGATGCTTCCTAACCTGGTGAGATTCGACAGTTTGCAGGGAGATGGCGGCGCAAGATCAATAGTCACGGCAATGAGTGCATGCAGGAGTAATATTCTGCGAGGGAATACAGGCAGACTCTTTACACGTGATGCTTGGCGGCTAAGGCTTTGCGTAACCTTCTGTTTTGATATTCTTTTTCTTGTGATAATGACCGAGTAAATGTAGTCCAATCTTCGTTCGTCAATTTATGTCAAGGTAAAAAGGACAATGGGCTGCCTCACCACCACCACCACCATCACCACCACCACCACCACCATCACCACCACCACCACCACCCTCATCATCATTGTCATCATCGTCTGCATCACTACAATCATCACCTCTATTACTACCATCACCACCACCGTCATCATTGTCATCATCTTCAACACTACCATCACCATCACCACCACTACCTCCACTATGGTAAGCTATCACCATCATCACCACTATCTTCATCATTGTCACCATCATCACCATGTCTCCCACTACCATCATCACGACTTTTTCAGCGATGAACACAAGCTGCCACCATCATCACCACTATCGTTATCATTGTCACCATCATCACCATCACAACCTCCATCACCACCATGACCTTCAGGCGCCCCAGTTCCAGCATCACCATTACCATCGCCACCACCAATACAACCTTCCTCAATCATCACTTTCACCACCACTACCACTATCACCACCACCATCACCACCACCACTATCACCACCATCACCACCACCACTATCACCGCCGTCACCATCTGTCTCACAGTTAGTCTGTACGTTATTTATTTATGGAATATATATATATATATATATATATATATATATATATATATATATATATATATATATATATATATATATATATATATATATATATATATATATATATATATATAAAACGACTGCCTGGTGTTCTGAGAGGCCTGGTATCACGGCGTCAAAAACAAGCGGGGGACCCGTTCACCCCCCCCTCTCCCCCTACTGCGCATGTGACGTCACGATCTGGAAAAGAGAGAGAGGGGGTGAAAGAAAATGGTACGGTAATGGTATTCTAATGTAATTTAGAAGTCGCGCCTGATACGTACGTTGGTGACCCTCCCCATCCCATTACCAAATGTCTGTCACTTTATTTCAGGAACAGACAATGGCTAACAGTATACGTATCTGTACAAAATTTACACGCTGCTTGGTAACCATATAACCAGATAGGTGGGCTGACTAGCTGCTGGCAAATAGTCTCCCTTATATCTCATGCATGGGTGGTTGTCTGTTGGTCTGGGACATGACATAGGGAGCTTCCATGTAGGAGCAGGCGTTGGACTATGTGTGTGTGTGTCCTCTATGCATATCTGCATGCATCTTTACCAAACCTGCCATGTGTGTGTGTGTGTGTGTGTGTGTGTGTGTGTGTGTGTGTGTAAGTAAGTAAGTAAGTAAGTAAACATTTATTGCCATAAGAATATACAATGCCAAACACACACATATATATATATATATATATATATATATATATATATATATATATATATATATATATATATATATATATATATATATATATATATATATATATATATATATATATATATATTAGGTATTTAGCATATGGTCCGTCGAGCAGAAGCTTCATAACGGGCATATTTCAATCGAATATTAGACAATGAAGAAATTTATATTAAATCAATTATCAGTTGCCAAAATTCTATTGTACAGAGTTAAGGCTGCATAATCAATATAGAGTAAATTAGTAAGGTCTTCATCCTTTGGGAGCCTATGAAATCGAAGAGAAGTCCCTCTTGAGTACACTGACGTGCACCCATTCACCATACAACTTGCTGGCATAGCAAGGTTATGAAGCGCGCTCGACCTGCACTCCCTGGCCTCCCGACCAGCACTGCTGCTGCCTGCACTGGCGGACCTATCCTTCCACCACCAAGTGACGTCACGGGCAGGTGCGCCGTTCCTGCCAACTGTTGCCTTCCGCCCCTCCATGATGGTTTCACCTCTTAGTAAGTATGTCCATCTTGCCTGGTATTTGAGGGAAAGACAGCGACTCTGTAAACCTTCCATTTAACTTGTCAACGCGGCTCATGTGATGGCGCCGCACCATTCACCCTTCCGCCACCATGGAAGACTCACGTAAGTCTCACTCTCGCGTCCTGCACAGCCAAGCAAAATATATTAAATATAACGCAAATAAGAGAGAGAGAGAGAGAGAGAGGGGTAGCCAGCTCCTCTGGGGAGAGCGACGGGGTGATGCAGCATTAGCGCGGCTCAGGGGAGCCGTGCCTAGAGGCTCAAGATAGATTCAATAGACTTTAGTACACAAATCACAAATTTGTTCAGTCCATGTTGAAATATTGTGCATAAAATCGTTTCAATCAATGAAATAAAAAAAAGGTTAAAAAGTTTGCGGTAGATATTTGTATCCCGCTTTCTTCCTCACCTGCGCGTGACGGCTGGAGGGGGGTCCATGATGGACACTCGGCTCACCTCCCAACAAATGACCACTCACCTTTCTTCCCAGCGCAGCTCGTGCCCCCCGCCTCCCTACCCGTCCGCAGCAGCTTCCTTCCGCAACGCCACACGCCACCAAAACACACAATAAATATGAAGACATGACACGACGCGGCCTTCCTGTCTCCAACTCTCGCGGCGACTGACGAAGGGTTAGCATCCGAGTGGAGAGCAACAGACGAATCTTGAAACTCTAACTAAATGAACTTAAACGCTTCAACGGATACCGGTTATTTTGGTCATGTTGAACGTAATGGAAGGTAGACTAGTGTGCTTCTCATACTCCGATGCTCCAAGGTTTCTATATTCCTGTGTTTAATGGCTAAGGAGATTGTGTTGTGGAGATGATTGCTCCCGTGTGATGGTTGAGGTGGTTCGTTGCTTCACTCGTGGGTTCGAAGGCCGCGAGTCTCGAATCACCATCAGTTTTTATTTTATGATGTGGAGGATGCAGGATCAGTGCGTGTGTGTTCCATCCTTCCCTGCTTCCCTCCCTTCCTCTCCCCCACTAAGGAACAGGGAGCACCGAGGATGTGGGTGCGGGAAGAAGGGATTAAAGTGAAGCAAAAATAAATAAATAAAATAATGATAAATAAAAATAAAACATCATTGCTTCGGACCGACTCAAAATATAATTCTCTCCTTCCCTTTCAAGTTCCCTCTTCCTCTCCTTTCTCCTCCTTGATTCTCTCTTCTCTGGTTCCTCCTTTCCTTTCTTTCTCCTCCTTGATTTATCTTTCCCACTCTACTTTCCTCTTCTGAAAAACGAACAGAGAGAGAGAGAGAGAGAGAGAGAGAGAGAGAGAGAGAGAGAGAGAGAGAGAGAGAGAGAGAGAGAGAGAGAGAGAGAGAGAGAGAGAGACACACATACACAGCCAGACAAGAAAACAGAAAAAATAGTCACTGATTTGTTCAGTTTACAACACACAGACAGTCGCCTGAGATAACCGAGAAAAAGACTAACCGACGCCCAGCCAGACAGTCACCAAGACACAGACGAGCAGACAGACAGACAGAGTCACTAATTTAGACAGACAGACAGACCCCACTTACATAACTGGCAACTCAGACTGACAGACTGAGAACCGCCACCCGACACAGCTCACGGCACAGGCAGGCAGGACATTAAGGCGCGTCCACACCAGGAATCTTTGTATGACAACAGTGTATCCCAGACGTTTCCCTAGTGGCTCGGGAAGCAGTTGAGAAACAACTTGGATACATTCAGGAAATAATTGAGAAACATTGAGAGAATGTACGTAATAATAATAATAATAATAAACGGTTTATTAAATGATAGCAGCTGTAAAGCTGAAAATATACACGTAACAAATACACTTTTGAAATATAATAGAAAACTTATTTCCTCTCTTGCTAAATCAGTGTCTTCGAGGTTATGCATTTGTATCGTTTTCACCAGTTCTATTCCCCCTCACACATGCTGTCCACATACAAGGGTCTTTTCTGTCCTCATATGGAGTATGACAGAAGTCTTAGACAAATGGTGGAAAATTCTGTAGGATCAAGGTCATGGGCACGAGAGGAAGTGACATCTTGGCATACATAGATGCAGCATCCAGCTTGGATTGAAAGCTAGGATGAAGATAGCAAGAGACATACATCACGGCAGCCACTAATACATAGGAATACATAGGAGGAACAGACACCAGAAGACCTATCGGTCTATGGCGAGGGTGTCTGTTTACTACCGCTACTACTAGTAATCTACGTGTGGTAGGACAGGACAGAAAAGATGAAGGCTCCTCCCCACCCACCTCTCCCTCCGGCAACGTGCCGGCAGGAAATATTTAGAAGAGAACACCATGTACCTTTAAGGAGGAATGGGACATGGAAATTTTACAAGAAAGAGAGAAATAAGAGGAAATTACTACCCTTAACTTACACTACTGGTAACCTAAGCTGTGGGGGAAAATTACTTCATTACATAAGAACATAAGAACACAGAAACACAAGGAGAATGGAAGAGGACGAGTGGCCTGCACAGGGCAGCCTCAGGATCCCCCCTAATACTCACGATGGGTGAGGTGTAGTTTCAGGGGCACAGGTGGAGGCTTGATCCTCGTTTTACCGGCGGTACTAGGCACGGCACAAGTAACCTGTCACCTTACTGCACCCACACCTCACTCCACCTGTCATGCGGACATTAACTATTGCTTTACTCTATTGTTAACTTACGCTACTTGCAATCTAGGTTGTTGGGGAGAATAATATGAATTTAGGTTGACGTCTTGCTGCAATCTGTCTGAAAACATGCCAAGAAGGGTCAGTATAATCTTATATCCCTGAAGTACTTATCCAATGAAGACTTGAAGCTATTGATACTCTGTGCGCTAACTACTGATGGTGGGAGTCTATTCCAGAGATCGACGACTCTATTATTGAAAAAACTTTTGCGCACCAATGTGTTACATCGATTTCCCTTTAACTTCATACCGTTGCTGCGTGTTATTGTGTTGGTGTCTCTCTGAAATAGACTATCTGGGTTAATATTGTCGAATCCATTAAGGATTTTGAACACTTCAATTAAGTCCCCTCTTATCCTTCGCTTTTTTTAGGGAAAACATATCTAAACGCTTTAAACGCTCGTCATATGGCAAGTTTCGGAGCGCTGGAATTTGTTTGGTTGCTCGTCGCTGTATCCTTTCTAGCAAAACTTGATCTTTGATATAGTTCGGTGACCAGAACTGAACGGCGTATTCTAGGTGTGGTCTTACAAATGCTAAATATAATCTCTTCATAAGTTCGGGTGATTTATAATCAAAGTTTCTTGATATTAATCCTAACATCATATTGGCTTTTTTACTCGCTGCAGAACATTGATCACTCATTTTAAGGGTGTTACTGATAATGACACCAAGATCCTTTTTTTGTTTTACCTCGCTGAGCTCATGTCCTTGAATCTGATATTTAAAGTTAGGATTTTTTTCACCTATGTGCATTACGTTACATTTATCTACGTTAAAACTCATTTGCCATTTTTCGCTCCAGTCGGCAAGTCTTATTAAGTCTGATTGAATCTTTTTGCAACTTTCATTGTTCATTACCGTACCTCCTAATTTCGTGTCGTCGGCGAATTTGGCTACTTTTGATTGAATATCAGTTTCTAAGTCGTTCACGTAGATTATGAATAGTGTTGGCCCCAGGACCGAACCTTGGGGCACGCCACTGGTGACGGGTTGCCAATCCGATGCTTCACCATTAAGAACTACACGCTGTTCTCTGTCAGTGAGCCAGTCATGAATCCACGCACATAGATGGTCGTTAATACCGTGGGAACGCAGTTTAGAAATAAGTCTAACGTGAGGAACTTTATCAAACGCTTTCTGAAAATGTAGGTAAATTACGTCATATGGGCTTCGGGCGTCCCAACATGTATAAACATCGTTGAAAAAAGTTAATAGGTTGGTAAGGCAAGACCGATTACTACGAAATCCGCGCTGACTATCAGTTATCAAATCATATGATTCAAGGAAAGTGATCATTTTATCCCTGATCATTTTTTCGAAGAGTTTAATTAGGACAGACGTAGGGCTGATCGGACGATAATTACTGGCTTGTTTTTTTATCTCCTTTTTTAAAGATTGGGGTAATATTGGCTTTTTTCAACTCGAGAGGCACACTGGCCTGTGCTAATGACTTGTTGAATATTAATGTTATGGGTAATTCTAGTTGTTGACTACATTCTCTCAACACGCGAGGATATAAATTGTCGGGGCCCGGAGATTTATTTGGATCTATTTTCTGCAGGTACGCACGCACTTCGCTGATATCAATTTCGGTCAATGCAAGCTTATGTTCTTCAGGGCCTTGAAAAATTTTCTTCGGGGCTGGAATCGATGTCGTGTTCTCTTTTGTAAATACGCTACTAAAGGTTGAATTTAGGACCGACGCCATGCCTTTATCATCACTAATCGTATTGCCACTTAATTGTTGTGGGCCGATATTATTTTTAAGTTTTTTTGTTATGTAACTGAAAAATAACCTGGGATTTTTCTTGGGATCAAGTGATATTTTCATCTCATTTTCGCGTTTTTGTTTTCTGATTTTCCTTTCGCACTTTCTCTTGACATTGATGTAATTAGTATGATCCTGTGAATTATGTGACAACTTATATTTCTTATACAGTTTTCTTTTTTCGGCGATGATTTTTTGTAGGTAATTATTCATCCACAACGGTTTTTGATTGTCAGTCCTTCGTGGCTTGAGTGGGATGAATTTATTTACACTCGCTGTGATTTGTGCAGTAAAACGATTATACATTTCTTGAACGCTGACATTGTTGAGCAAATGATTCCAATTTGCTAAAGCCAATTCTCTTTCTAGGTCCATAAAATGTGCTTTACTATAATTAGGTATTAAGAGCGAGTTTGCTCGTGCTTTTGTTTCAATATTTAAAACGCATCTGATTATGTTGTGGTCACTGGTTGCAAATGGCTCGCCTACCTCACACGCGGTTATGAGGTGGCTGTCGGTCGTGAAGACTAAATCCAGAATGTTATTTCCTCGCGTCGGCGCGGTAACTGTTTGATAAAGAAATGTATCTTCCGCAAAATTTAATAATCTAGTTCCTTCCCTGTCGGCAGATAGTGCAGACCAGTTAACAGAGGGGTTAATGAAGTATCGTGTACAGGCCCCTTGTTATCTCTCTCTACCCATGAGTATCTTTATGCATTGTCATAATTATTATAATCAGCAGCAGCACCAGCATAGTTATCGTCATTATCACCATCATCGTTGTCGTGACCCCAGATGAGCCTATTTTTCAATCTACTCTTTTTTTTAACATTTTCGAAGATTTTCCTGTGTAGTGATGAGTGCACAGCGACCGTCACACTGCCTGCTGGTGACGAGATCCTTAACAGCGTTGATTTCTTGCCTTGAACGTGTGACTTTATTCAAGTTTACTGTCTCGGTGTTGATTCATCGTTTTCCTGATTCATCTTTCAGGACTTATTATTCAAGGCCATTTTTCTACTACTGAGTTAACACCACTCCATACATACGTAGTACATAAATGTCTGTATATCTTTCTCCTGCATGAAAGGGATCATTTTTTGTTACATCCGTCATGTGCATTTTTCACTCAGCCGTTAATCTTGCTTTATTCTTCCATTACTGTTCCTGATATTTAGTTTCACCATATTTCTCATTCATAAAACCCTCTACGAGAGAAACGACGACTCGGGCAAGAGACGCTGTTTAGTAGCAGTGACCGCGGGAGGTGTTCGGGCCAGCCTTACCAAACTGTCGTACTCTGAACATTGCATTTATCATTTTTAGGCTCCAAGACTGTCGTAACCACACTAATAACGATAGAAAATTAAAGTTATCTTTAAAACTGTTAAATATTGATGTTTTTTTTTGTGTTTTTTTTTTGCTAGAATTATCGGTCAGAATACGACAATGCAATGCGATGAGTACGATAATTTGGCAACGCTGGTCCGGGCGGGGAGCTAGAGAACGGCTGCTTATCTAACTCTTCTGCTGCAGGTGCAAGTTATCGCCGCGACTGTTCTTCGTCGTTGCCATAACTAGTTCCTTTAAGGGTTTAGTGCTACTGTTGACGGTGAGAAAGAGCACCGATTCATCCTGGCGGCGAGGAGCACGCAGAGTGACTTGGGGAGCCGCGAGAATATACTGAGCTGCCCTTTGTGCCCGAGACTTTTCAGTCAGTTGTTTTTTTCTATACCGTGTACGTGTGTGTGTGTGTGTGTGTGTGTGTGTGTGTGTGTGTGTGTGTGTGTGTGTGTGTGTGTTTGATTCACGCACAGTCATCACGTGCTGGGCTCGTGATCACCATGCCCTCCTGTTTTAGGCTTGTAGCTACATATTTATGGATCTGTGAGTACTGCTGGGCCATCACACTCCATCACAGAATTTTACAACTGCGCACTCCACGCACTCCATTCTCCTTCCTTAAGGGGAACATTAACTGAAAAATCCTTCGGCCTAAGCGAGCATTATTACACTTCAGCCTACCGCACTGGCGCCTGGCAGTGCAGAGCCTAGTCAGCACCAGAGGATTTTTTTTGTGTGTGTGTGCGTGTGCGTGTGTGTGTGTGTGTGTGTGTGTGTGTGTGTGTTACGCTTGCCCAACAAGTATACAAACACGGTAATCGCGCGAAGCCGTCAGATATTTTCGAGGCGTAATGGACGTTCCCTGTTTGTCAGATGGCTAAGCTGAGTCCATCCATTCTGGCTCAGTGCTCACCGGGATCGTCTTACAAAGGAAACACGTGCTCGGCGTGACACACAAATTCGCCTTGGCTGGCAGGGAACAGGAGTGACTAAGCGGTCGGCCATGCACCTCCTAGGGCGTAACGGGGGTAGGATATTTCGGCAACTCAAGTCTATGAAGCCATCACTACAGACAGACGCAGACTTGTTTTTCTTCACTTCTCACACCTCATCACCAGAGCCAAAGATTGTCGCTTCTCACTCACTTCTCACACCTCATCACCAGAGCCAAAGATTGTCACTTCTCACTCACTTCTCACACCTCATCGCCAGAGCCAAAGAACAGGAGAGTTTAGCCAATTTCATCTCACAAGCGCCATGTTTTTACCAATAGAGCCGCGCGAAATACTAACGGAACCTGCCATAGTAGAGTGTTTCTGGTGTTCTGGGTACTTCTTCGAGACCCTGACGATACCTTGAGCACAAAAAAAAAAAAAACTACTGTACTGTTTGGGGAGGCGGTGGCTGAATGGATAGCGTGACGGCACCGCGTTCAGGAGGACGCGAGTTCAATCCCCGCCCGGTGCCACCATGCTGGGATTTTTCAGCCGCCGCCGAGTGGCTTAAAACTACCCATATGCTGTCCAGAAGACCAACTATCAACCCGGACTCTAGATTCTAGGATGAGCTCCGGGAGGGCAGCATGAGCCAATACAAGATGGTGCCACTATAAACACTCGCCTGCGCCAGAACGGGCTGGGCCGACCATCAGGCCCCACCGGGATGAAGCCTTGGGCCGACCATCAGGATCCACCGGGAAGAAGCCTACCGGCGCAATAGGCCACGACGTAACGAAAAAAAAAAAAAAATCAGTTTGAAATTCGCCCGGCTCTTTTGGCAACAACATGGCGCCGGTGATGAAGTTGACCAGACTCTCCTATTTTATTGTTCTTATCACCATCATGCCCGCTCTCACCACCAACGCCATCATCACCGTCGGCACTGTTTTTATTACCGTCGTTAAATTCAATGTCTCTCAATTAACTGTGTCATTATGGGGTCTTGGTACTATTATTGGTACTATTGTTGGTAGTATTTTGTACTATTATTGTTCACGATCACTGTAATAAACACCACCAGGGCCACCACCACCACCACCACTACCTTCATTACCACTATTATTGTTCACGATCACTGTAATAAACACCACCAGAACCACCACCACCACCACCACCACTACCTTCATTACCACTATTATTGTTCACGATCACTGTAATAAACACCACCACCACCACCACCACCACCACCACTACCTTCATTACCACTATTATTGTTCACGATCACTGTAATAAACACCACCAGAACCACCACCACCACCACCACTACCTTCATTACCACTATTATTGTTCACGATCACTGTAATAAACACCACCACCACCACCACCACCACTACCACTACCTTCATTACCACTATTATTGTTCACGATCACTGTAATAAACACCACCACCACCACCACCACCACCACTACCTTCATTACCACTATTATTGTTCACGATCACTGTAATAAACACCACCACCACCACCACCACTACCTTCATTACCACTATTATTGTTCACGATCACTGTAATAAACACCACCAGAACCACCACCACCACCACCACTACCTTCATTACCACTATTATTGTTCACGATCACTGTAATAAACACCACCAGAACCACCACCACCACCACTACCTTCATTACCACTATTATTGTTCACGATCACTGTAATAAACACCACCAGAACCACCACCACCACCACCACCACCACTACCTTCATTACCACTATTATTGTTCACGATCACTGTAATAAACACCACCAGAACCACCACCACCACCACCACCACTACCTTCATTACCACTATTATTGTTCACGATCACTGTAATAAACACCACCAGAACCACCACCACCACCACCACTACCACTACCTTCATTACCACTATTATTGTTCACGATCACTGTAATAAACACCACCAGAACCACCACCACCACCACCACCACTACCTTCATTACCACTATTATTGTTCACGATCACTGTAATAAACACCACCACCACCACCACCACCACCACCACTACCTTCATTACCACTATTATTGTTCACGATCACTGTAATAAACACCACCACCACCACCACCACCACTACCTTCATTACCACTATTATTGTTCACGATCACTGTAATAAACACCACCACCACCACCACTACCACCACCGCCACTACCTTCATTACCACTATTATTGTTCACGATCACTGTAATAAACACCACCACCACCACCACCACCACCACTACCTTCATTACCACTATTATTGTTCACGATCACTGTAATAAACACCACCAGGGCCACCATAACTACCACCTCGATTACCACCACCATCACCACGATCATCACGGCCACTAATAACTAAACCCTCATTACCGGCACCTCCTTTTTTTTCCTTACGTTTACTACACTACACACAAGACACTTAACACCTCCTCGCTTCACACCATCACCACAATTACACTTTACAACCACCATCACTTGACTCTCCTGGCCTCGTTTTTTTTTTTCGGGGCAGCATATAGAGGCATTTTTATTTATATATTGTTTGTCTTTACCCCTTGAGCTGCCTCCCTTGCTGTAAACAAAACAACAACAAAAACAACATTATTCACAACAGCCGCCATCCCCATCACCACAACAATCAAAACAACCACCATTATCCAGGCCTACCACCACCACCACCACCATAGCCACCACCACTACTAGCAACACCAACACCATCGTCCTTATGCCTCCTAAGACGAATTCAAGTTACGTATCGTGTCTACATTAAGAAGAAGGGAACGCTATCTCGACCTTGTGTGATTAATGGCGGCTCGTGTTCCTGTCAGAGTTTTGTTTTTATAGAGATGTTGCGATTTGCTAAGCTAATGGTTGTGTCGTGACGCTTAGTCAAGAAAAAAATCCCTTCTCGCTTCTCCTGCTGTCTCCCAACCTTCGCTCAGCGGGGGGATGGGTCTGTACAATTCCCTTCTGATTATATAAGATGTGTCGGCGACCTTCGTTCCGTGGTGTAGTGTGGTTAACCAGCATACGGTTCTGTCTCTCTCCAATATCCAATCGTCCACCGCGCGGTTTTTAGGTGGGTCAAAACAGCTTCCATCCTGATTAGCACGTTCATAAATCAGCCTCCTCCCTGCCCATGTTTCGTAGCGTTAAAGAGAAGGGCGATGAGTAAGATGACTTCCACGAGATGATATCACACACGGAATTTATCATGTGTCTGTGTTAATTACCAGGATGCGTCGTAGCCTCTTTCGACACTCATTGGAATGTGGAAGAGGCAAATAAAAGAGAGAAGAAAAAATTCTCAGCGTGCCATAGCGAAATAGCAGCAATGTGTTAGGCCACGCACTCCTCGGAGGAATGGCGCACAGTTAACCCCGCTGACCAAACACTTCCAGGATAATAAAGATGTCCAAGTCCACTCTTAGCCTCATTATTATTACAGGAGGCGAGGCAGGTAGAGAGGGAGGAGTGAGGACGCTATAAGATACCTGTTCATCAGCCCCCAGACACCTCAAACGCCGGGAGAGTGATAATGAAGATGAAAGTGATGAAAGAGGAGAAAAAGGACCAGAGAAATGAACAAGAGAAATGTAGGGCCAGAGTGGTAGGGTAATAAACATCTTAAAATACAACAAGCACACAAATGAAAAATGAGTGTGATTAGTTTTCTTCCTTTTTTCTTCCAGTTTTTCATCCTTTTCTTCCCTTTTCTTCTCCTCCAGTTCCTTCTTTACTTCCTCTTTGTCATTTTATTAATTTTCCTGAGCCTTTTCCTCCTTTTTTCCCCTTTTTTTCTTCACTCTTCCTCTGTCTCCTTTTCTTCCAATTCCTCACCCCTTTCCTTCTCTTTCTCCTCTTCTTTTTCTTTACCTCCATCCTCCTCTTTCTGTACCCCATTTTCCTCCTCTTCCTCTTCCTCCTCCTTCTCCTCCTCTTCATCTTCCTCCTCCTTCTCCTCCTCCCTTCTGGATATATAAAGGGAACAATGAGGAGAAGACGAAGCAGATTCCCTTTGTCTAACTGTCCACTTCCTCCTCCTCCTCCTCCTTCTCCTCCTCCTCCTCCTCCTCCAATGATAGAAGGACTTGGAGAAATGGAGAGAGTGGAGGAATTCGTGGTAGAAGTGTTGACAGTAGTGGAGAGAGAGAGAGAGAGAGAGAGAGAGAGAGAGAGAGAGAGAGAGAGAGAGAGAGAGAGAGAGAGAGAGAGAGAGAGAGAGAGAGAATAGACGTGGCATTGTTGTGGTAGTGGTGATTGTTAATGATGATGGTGGTGGTGGTGGGGGTGGAATGGAGGGGGGGGAGGAATAGAGGACAAGGGAGGATAAGAAGGAGAATAAAAGGGAGAATAGAGAATAGAAGGGAGAATAGAAGGGCGAATATAAGGGAAAATAAAAGGAGAATGCAAGGGAGGGAGACGAAGAAGAGAAGGGAGAATAAACGAAGAAAAAGGGGTTACAATGCGAGTACAAGAAATAATACAAAGGGAGAAGACAAGGTAGGGAATACGAAGGGAGAATACAAAGAATACAAGGGAGAGAATACAAGGGAGAGAGAAATACAAGCGAGAGAGAAATACAATGTCACAAGCCATCTTCTAAACATTCCCATTTCTCCTCTTATTGCCACCCTAAGCAAATATGACTACTACTACTACTACTACTACTACTACTACTACTGTTACTACGACTGCCCCAGCTTTCTCTCATCTGCGGTTTGCTCGAGGGTGAAGTGGCTGGAGGGAAATTAACTGCAGAGCGTCAGGGTCGAGAGAGAGAGAGAGAAGTGCGGCGGAGTGGAAAAACTTAGGCGGCTTTTCCGATACCCTACGCCCCAGTCCACCCAGCAGTGAATGGGTACCAGGTATTAGTCCCGTCTACTAGGGTCCTTTCCCTTCTATAATTCCTTCCCCCTCCTGTCTCTCTCCGGCATATGACATGTGCACAGATGTTGCGCCGACTAAAAGAAACTTTCCAACGTTTCATCTCTGTACCGCGCAGCAACACCCATAACATGCAAACAAGGGTGTGTGCTCCGGGGAAGGGGGGGGGGGGGGTCAGCATCTCGCAGCCTCTCTAACCTGTAACTCACTCACGTACGAGAGCTGATAGCATCGAAGTGAGTATAAAATCATAATGCCTCTGATATACTTGTACCTACATTGTGTATCAGCCTGCGGCGTGGCATCATGAGGGAGTGACGAGCGAGGGGTGGAGCGACTCGCTGCTTCACGCGTTCGAACTGTTCATTGCGAAACATTCAGACGGTGAGCACTGAGGGTCACCGTTGCCAGATTGCTGTACTTAGAGCATCGTGCTTACTGATTTTTGACACTTGACGATCCCCAAAAGACATCAGGAATTAACGATTGTAACGATAACTATAAATGAGTCTCGTTATTTGGGTGTAGGGGACAGTTTTTGGAACGGAAGTCGGTATAAAGAAGAGGCTGAGTAAGGCAATCTGGCAACGCTGCTGAGGGCTCCCTAGCGTCAGAAAGAGAATGTCAGGAATTGTTTCTAGCAAATTCTTGAACTGGATATGAAAGCAGTATTGTAGGAAAATAAAAATACACCAGCAATACCTGTGTGGCAAGCAATTCCCGGGCGTGGCGTGTCAAAAATTACATCTCGACAACGCTGACGGCTGACCACTGTGGGAAAACGGCGGAGAATCTGTGACGTAGAGAGATCCTCGTGCATCTCAGGGCGGCGCGCGTCGGCCAAGCGGCGGGATGTGTATGTGACCTTGTGCGCGTGTGCCCGGCGGCGGTGGCGAGGCGTGTATTATGAGGCGATTGTGTGTGCCCGGCGGCGGTGGCGAGGCGTGTATTATGAGGCGATTGTGTGTGCCCGGCGGCGGTGGCGAGGCGTGTATTATGAGGCGATGGTGTGTGCCCGGCGGCGGTGGCGAGGCGTGTATTATGAGGCGATTGTGTGTGCCCGGCGGCGGTGGCGAGGCGTGTATTATGAGGTGATTGTGTGTGCCCGGCGGCGGTGGCGAGGCGTGTATTATGAGGCGATTGTGTGTGCCCGGCGGCGGTGGCGAGGCGTGTATTATGAGGTGATTGTGTGTGCCCGGCGGCGGTGGCGAGGCGTGTATTTCGAGGTGATTGTGTGTGCCCGACGGCGTTGCGTGTATCGTGTTGCGGTCATTGAGAGGGTGGAGGAGGCCCCGTCACTACGATGAAGGTGAGTGCCAGTGCCAGGGAGTCATGCTGTGGTGTTCTTGAGAGTTGGAACGCGGCAAAAGGCTCATTTTATACAATACAGATAGTGGAAACCGGCGGGGGAGTGCATGTGCCCTACTTTTTTTTTTTTTTTTTACAACAAAGGAGACAGCCCCTCCCTCCCCCGTGCCCTCCCTAGCCCCCCCTCGTGTCCTGTGACCATAGTTCCTCTAAATGCTGATGTTGCAAGTTAACCACCGCGGTAGTGCATGAAAGGTGAAACGTTGAGTAATATGGTGCAAGGAGGTTCCGCTGCGGTGATTGGTTAGCCGGCAACCCGTGACGTCATCAGTTTACCCGGTGATGTTGCTGTCGTTCTGCGCGCGCGTGGACTGGGCGGTGTGTGTGTGTGTGTGTGTGTGTGTGTTATCACCCTTAAATACTGCTACGGAATTAGTGAGCATAGGGACCGTGGATGGTGGGAGGGAGCGAGTAATGAAGAGATAGTCGTCTTGCCTAAGGCGGTGGGGTGGCCAGGAAGGAGTGAGGGAGGGAGGGAAGGAGAGGAGGGGAAGGGATAGGGCTGATAGGTAAGGGAGGAGGGAGGCGGGGTGGGGTGGGGAGGGAAGGGAAGGGAGGAGGGGGTGGTAGAGAGGGAATGGAGGAGGCAGAGACGGAAGGGGGTAAGGCAAGGCTTTGTATGTCTTTGAATTATTTATATTTACTTGTATTTTCCTTCCCCTTCATTGACGCGTGGTTGCTGACGCTGCCTAATATGTTATCATTCTTCTTCCTTCCATTGAAATATTACGCTAATTTGATAAGGTAAAAAAAAATGATTCTCTCTCTCTCTCTCTCTCTCTCTCTCTCTCTCTCTCTCTCTCTCTCTCTCTCTCTCTCTCTCTCTCTCTCGGCAAGTGAAAATGCTACGAATTAGTGGATCAAATTAACTGTTCAAATCCTTCTCCCCAGTATTCTCCCCCACCTCCCCTCTCTTCTCCACCTGCCTGTTTCCCTCCTTCCCTGGACTCGTATCTCCTCCTCCCCTACCCATCACAACCCACCCACAGCCCCATCCCCGCCACCAACAACCCACACCCCCCACCAACCCCCCACCACCCACTCATTACCCCAGTGACTCATCCTCCCGCCCAAACCTCCTCCATCCCATCACCCTCTCCTTCCCTTGTTTGCCTGCTCTTATTGTCTCCCCGTTTCCCTGGTTTGTTTCACGGCTCTCTGGGTCATATTCCTAAGCATTTCGCCTCCCAAGCACACTTATTTGACAAGGCCGCTCGTAGGAGTTTGGGACATTTCCAGGGGTAGTTTTATGACCCTGGTGGTAGTCTGACCCTTCTTCTGTACCATGAACCTAAAAAAACACCCATTAGAACCCGATTGATCTTTTTCAAACGGCGGCGTGGGGTGTGAGGAAGGGCATGTTGAAGTGATTGATTTAAATAAGTCCGTCTTTCTTCGTTTTCTTTAAGTCCCTGTTTCTACATTCTCTAGTTTGGCTCCAAGCAGTGTCACGCATAAACCACGCCTCTGCCGTGTCTCCTCCTACAAACCTGCGTATGACTTGACTTGGTGTATATAGACTTAGTTAGTTAGTGCCAAAAGTAGTCAGCGTAAAACGAGCAACGGGTTTAAAGATCGCGTTGGCCGTCACTTCAAGGCAACAGGAGGAATTAATTAAACATTCTCGCACGTACGTTAAGTGGATGTTTAAATCTTTTCTGCAAGGTATTGAAGCCCTGACGACTAAGTTAATTAAATAAATAAATAAGGCAGCCTCGTTATGCGCCATCAGTCATTCCATTTCCGTGTCTTCCGTGTGTGCTACTCCTCCTCCTCCTCCTCCTCCTCCTTTAGCCGAGACAATGTAAAGAGCACCATGTCAGTTTAGTCTATAAAGGATGATTAGGCCGGGAATGGAATGTCAGAGAGAGAGAGAGAGAGAGAGAGAGAGAGAGAGAGAGAGAGAGAGAGAGAGAGAGAGAGGAATACATCGAGTGTGTGAGTTTGGTAGTCTTGATAGGGGTGGATATACTTGTTTTAGAATAATTATATGTATTTAACACTGTTACTGAGATGATTAAGATAAAATATAGACAACGTGGAGAGGGGAGGAGGAGGAGAGAGCAGGAGGAGATTAAAAAGAAGAAGAAGAAGAAGAAAAAAAAAAAAAGAAAAGAAGATAAGAAAGGAAAAATGGCCAATGAAAGAAGGAAGAGTTGCAATGGAGAGAGATCACAAGACGAAGAGAGAGAGAAAGAGAGAGAGAGAGCCGGCGAGTGGAAGGGGGGAGGGCGAAGGTAGGGCAAGTCAAAATGAGAGAGAGAGAGAGAGAGAGAGAGAGAGAGAGAGAGAGAGAGAGAGAGAGAGAGAGAGAGAGAGAGAGAGAGAGAGAGAGAGAGAGAGAGAGAGAGAGAGAGAGAGAGAGATAAAAGACGGGGCACGGACCAGAGAATATGAAATAGGGTAGCGGGGTTTTATGAAATAGGGAGAGGAGGTCAGAGGCAGGAGGAAGAGGAGGAGGGAGAAGAAGAAATAGAGGAGGAAGAGAAGAATGTTGGAAATCAAGGAAACAGAGAAAGTGGAATGTCTAAGATGACGAAATATAGAGGAAAGAAACTGCGAAAAGGGACAAAATGAATAAGGAATTGGAGAGAAGTGAAAGGAGGAGAAAGAAGGAGAGGAGATGAGAAGGAGGAGAGAGAGAAGGGGAGTGAGTGGGAGAAGGAAAGGCAAAGGAAATGAAAAGAGAGGCCAGAAAAGAGATTGAGGAAGGAGAGGGTGGTAAAGGAAGAAGGGAGAGGGGGAGGGAACAGGGTGACAGAGGGAGAAGGGGAAGGAAGGGGGAGGGAAATGGAAGCGGAGGGGAAGGAAGGGAAGCCGAAGAGGATGAAACAGTGATGAAACGTCAACGGGAATGAAACGCGACTCGCTCAGGTTCGGGTCCCTGATATTTCTCTTTCCGAAAAATGTTAACCTTCTCACTTCTCCCTTTGCTCTCCTTCCCTCACCCTTCCATTTCCCTCTCCTCCTCCTCCTCCCCCTCCTCCTCCTCCTCCTCCTCCTCCTTTTTCTGTTGTCCTTGGCCTCATGACCTTCCATTCTTTTCAGTTTCTGTGTTTTATATTCTCCTCTTCCCCTTCTCCTCTTCCTTCTCCTCCTCCTCCTCCTTTTCCCCCTTTTCTTCTTCCTCTTCCTTCTACGAACAAATGCATTCTCTCAGTCATCTATCTTTGTGGAAATTTAGCCGACATTGCAAAGTTGTAGGAAATGGCTGCGTAAAGATGTATGCAATGAGAGAGAGAGAGAGAGAGAGAGAGAGAGAGAGAGAGAGAGAGAGAGAGAGAGAGAGAGAGAGAGAGAGAGAGAGAGAGAGAGAGAGAGAGAGAGAGAGAGAGAGAGAGAGAGAGAGAGAGAGAGAGAGAGAGAGAGAGAGAGAGAGAGCGGAAGCCAGAAGAAATTATTTATGTGGCCGTAAAGAAGAGACACAAATATGCTGGAAGAAAGAATTTGCAAAGGCGAAGGAAGGTAAATGTTTGGAAGATTCCAGTCCAAACACACACACACACACACACACACACACACACACACACACACACACACACACACACAGATAGAGGGAGAAAGATCTTTGTTAATATAAATATTTCTCGTTTAATATTTAGTTTCCTATTACAAGACGGATTCTATTAGTGACTGACGGTGTTTAGAGTTGTTACTGGAGGCGTTTGATGTTTTTATCCTATTTGAAATCAGTAAAAAAGAGAAAAAGGGAAATAATGTAAATCCAGGCATTATCTATAACTGTAGAGGGACAGAAAAAGAGCTTCATGGATTAAGCGACAGAGTGATTAAAGATATTCAAATGTCAATTAAGACTAAAAGTAGACTTGTACAGGTCGTATTATGCACAGAAGTGAAAACAGACGAACCAAAGTAGGAACCCAGGAATGGCAGGAGGATTCAGGGCAGACAGAGAACCAGGAGAAGAAACTAAATTAGGTCATTTGCCGGAGGAGAATGGAACACTATCATTAGACTAAGAGCTGCAGGACGCTGGTAGAGGCTTGTGCCGCCCTGGACTTGTAGTGGCTGAAAATGAGCCGATTTCACAGTCCAACACAGCGTCTTCGTAACAGCCCGAACCAAACTATAGAATCCCATACAATCGAAAATGGTGAGGTCTTCGATGCCACGCTAAATACACAAGACTTTTCCTGTATAGTTTCATCAAATTTGTGAACTTAAATACAAACACTAGACACTATACAAGGAAATTTCGATGGCTCTGGTATTGGTTTGGGAGCTTACTAACCCATCATGGGGAACTGTGAAACTGGCCCAATGAGACGTTGCTGATAATAGTGATAATGTGAGACACAATAAATATTCGAGTCTTTTTGAATGAAGGGAGGGAGAGGAAGAGGAGGAAGAAGAAGAGGAGGAGGAGGAGGAGGAGGAGGAGGAGGAGAGGGTTAGTGAATGAAGGGGGGGAGAGGTTAAAGTTGTGCAGTAGCAGTTAATAATTAGTCTGATGCGGTAATCACTTAAATTATGCAAAAATATGATAATCCGAGTAACTGCGAGATCATTACAGAACAGATCCCGGCTTTGCTTTCCCTTTTAATCCGTCACTGACATTATTCTCGTCCGTTCATTACCTTCTCTGTAGTCTTAATCTCTTCCTGGGGTTCGTTATGAAGCGCCCGATGATGAAAAGGAAAAAAAAAACATTCACGTTGATGTCACGAAGACGCTTTGAGGAGCTATCCGTTTTGTGTCCTCGGAGCGGCGCGTCGCTGGGCGGGAATGTTTTCTTTAATGCTTCTTTTGATGTCGTTTTTGTGTCATTTTGTTACTGAGAAACCTGCGCGGGGTTGAAGGATTTTTTTCACTTTTGACATTTGTTGCTTAAAAGTGGCAATCATTTCAGTATTTAGTGTATTTCTGCGTCATTCATCGTATCATTTTCATTTTACTTTATTTTTTGTTTATTTAGCATCGTTTATTTCATTATCATTTATCTTATTTGTTTATTTAGCATTGTTTATTTCATTATCAATAGCATTACCTACTTTTATTTATCGAAGCTTTTACTTAACGACATCAACCATTGTGATTATTGTAAATGATGTCATACGTGCATTTATTATTAGATCGTAGCTTCAAAGCGAGTCAGACTTTGTGGCTAATCAGTTAATTGGTTTTGTTTTCCTCCAGACCGCTGCCTCTTTAACTGCCTTAAGAACATAAGAACATAAGAACGCGGGAGTCTGCAAGAGGCCGGTAGGCCTGTACGAGGCAGCTCCTTTGACCCTAAGCTCCCGTGTATCTAACCCCACCTAATATCGCTGTCCATGAATTTATCTAGTCTATTTTTGAATGTGACAATTGTATTGGCACTCACCACATGACTGCTAAGCCTATTCCACTCATCCACCACCCTGTTAGTAAACCAATTTTTGCCTATGTCCCAGTTGAATCTGAATTTATCCAGTTTAAACCCGTTACTTCGTGTCCTACCCGGTTCTCTTACCAACAAAACCTTATGAATGTCTCCCTTATTAAAGCCCTTCATCCATTTATAAACCTCGATCATGTCTCCACGCACCCTTCGCCTTTCTAGAGAATGCAAGTTTAACTGTTTGAGTCTTTCCTCGTATGGCAAGTTTCTCAACCCCTGAATCATCTTAGTCATCCTCCTCTGCACCGATTCTAACATTTTGATATCCATTCTATAGTAGGGTGACCAGAACTGAACCGCATAGTCAAGATGAGGTCTAACTAATGCTAAATATAGTTTGAGGAAGACTTCGGGGCTTCTGTTGCTTACGCTCCTTGAAATAAATCCCAGTACCTTATTAGCTCGATTTCTAGCTTGAATGCATTGTGCCCTTGGACGGAGATCAGAGCTGACACTTGCACGACTTTGTGGCACGCATTGGCACGAACTCGGTCGTGCCAATGCGCAAACTAGTCGTAAACTCGCGTGAAGTGTTCGGAAACTCGTCGTGACTGCATCACATGTCGGGACGAAAATTTTGAAATGTTTAAAATTTTGGCACGACAAATTTTTCGTGACGGGTTCGTTAACTATGCGCAAACTGTTCGTGAACTTGTCGCGAACAGTGCGGGACAATGCAGGAGGATGCGCACCAGTGCGTGCCAGTGCGCGCCATGCCACGACATGCACGACCTGCCACGCATTGTTCACGAACTGTTCACGAACTGTTCACGACAAGTTTGCGACATGTTTACGCATTGGTGCGCGTCGCAGCATGGTCGTGCGTTACCCCTGACACGGTCACGTGTACTTCACGCCTTGATGGCACGAACAGTTCACGACTAGTTCAAGCACTTCACGAACAGTTTGCGCTTGGCACGAGCAGTTCACGACGAGTTTGCGAGTAGTTCACGACTATTGCGCAACTATTGCGCAACAGTGTCGCTCGCGTCAATGCGGGGGTATATAATAGCCACTTCTCGCCATTCCACAACTTGCCAGCAAGCAGACAACATGCCGAAGACGAAACAAATAGGTGGAAGAGCAAAGCAGAGAAGGCCACAAGCCGACAGGCCAGAAAATATTGGAGCAGATCCAGAGCCAGAGACCGCTGAGAGAGATAAGTCCTCCAGTCATCCATATCAAGTGTCGATGGCATCCCTGAGACACAGCAGGATACACTTGACACCCAGAGACAGCCATCCAGTGAGGAAGAGGCTACCTGGCAGCAGAAGAAGCGGGTCCGGGTATCCAAGAAGGAAATCCTGAGTACCGCTGGACAGATGAGGGGGAGAGGGGGTTGGCTGACCTCATCAAGGAATACCCCCAGCTGTATGACAAGAAGCAAAAGGAGTGGCTTAACGTGGCGACCAAGAACAGCCTGTGGAACCGAGTCGGAGAGCAGCTGAATCCCCCTGCCACTGGTCCCCAATGCAAGAAGCACTACGAGAACATGCGCACCAGGGTGGGGAAGATCTTGAAGAAGGAGAAGAAGAGTGGGGCAAGCCAGCCTGAGAGGAGTGCCCGTGACGACGAGATCATGGAGACTTGGAGTTTCTTAACACAGCACATCGTTCGGGGAAAGACAGTCCCCAGTGAGCAGTTTGCTGTCCCCGAGTCAGCCACAGTGACGAGCAGCGACGATGAGGATAATGATGTCCAGTCTACAGGGTCCCAGAGCCAGGCATCTACTACAACAGGCAAGGGCAAGGGGAAGCGGTCCAGGCCCCCAACAACAGAGACAGCCACCACAACCGCCGTCACTACCACCACATCGGGGGTCACCCACATTGACCTCAGTGAAGCTGTCAGGCAGGTGAGAATCCCAATGTCACTAGTTGTAGATTGTATTCCAGTTTGTTCCATTTCTCTTGACATGACATGTGCAATATGATGCAATCAAATGCTGTACTAACTGGTGCCAATGTCTGTATGTTTCAGATCCTCTCCAAAGCAGACTCCCAGGGCGCCAGCCACTCCTACACCGGCCACCAGAAGATCGTCCATGATTTCGTGTGCCTGCTGGAAGGGCACATGCAGGGCATCCCGGAGGAATCCTGGCACGAGTTCCAGATTGACTGCCTCAACCTGGTCCACCGTTACAGGCAGCGGCGTCCGCTCTTCCAGCAATCACAGCAACAACCACCCATGATCTGGCAAGGCCCACAGCAGCAGCAACCCTGGCAGCCCCTTCAGCAGCAGCAGTTCTGGCACCCCCCTCAACCGGCCACCTGGCAGGCACCGCCACAGCAGCAGCAGCAGCAGCAACCTCCAGCAAGTCAGCCAGCACCTCAACCCTTGTTGCCGCCCCAGCCACCACTGGCCTCCCAGTCTTCAGGCCAGTCGTCCTGGACACGGACCACTGAGTGGGAACCACGGATGCCACCTGCCCCGTCAGCGACTCTTGTCCAGTCGCCATCACCAACCCCTTTAGTGTCGCCGTCAGTCATCTTAAAGACACCTGTGACATCACCCAGCTTCCCGGGCCTGACCCCAGGGTCGGTAGGCAGCATCCTAGAGAGGAGTTCACCTCAACCCCCTTCACCTCCAAGGACCTTAACACCCCGAAAGTCCACCGTGTATCCCCAGGCAGCGGTCCCAGCATCAGCAAGGACACTGAGTGAGACACTTTGAAAATGTTGTTTGTTGTTTTCATGTTAATAAAGTTGACTACTTTAAAACACTTGTTTTCATTTTCACATTAAAATAAAGTTAGCCACAAATAAAAGAGACACCAAAAGGAAAAGAAAAGAAAATAAACGAGAAAGATTTTATTTCAATAGTGGTACAAATATAGATGCAGCTCATGGGGATACCATTCTTTCTTGCCAAGGACGGCACCAGCAGGGGACATGTAGTAATGTGACAGGTAGTCTCGCTGATCCTTCGCCTCCCTCGCTGAATGGTGGCCTGGTAGAGGCATCAGCCCCAGCAGCTGCTGGTCGAGTCTCCATCTACCAGGGATCAGATCATATGTGTCCGGATCTTCGCGGTCCACTTCTGGAATTGCATGTGGGTATCTGATGAGGAGGAGGTTGTGTAGGACACAGGCGCACATGGTGATCAGGTTGATGTTGTCGGGGTGCTGCTGCATTGTTGTCAAGAAGCAACGGAACCTGTGAGACAAGATTCCAAAGGCATTCTCCACAACACGACGGGCACGAGACAATCTGTAGCTGTATATGCGTTCTCGATGGACCTGTGATCGGTGGGAGAATGGTTTCATCATCCAGGTTCGGAGTGCGAAGGCGTCATCCCCTACGAAGTGATAGGGCACTGGCTTATCATCATTAGGGAGCGGTTCTGGTTGAGGCACTCCAGCTCTGTGGTCTTCTACAGCATCATGCAGGGAGCAGTTACTCCATGTTCCTCCATCCGATGCACCACCCTCTGCCCCAACATCCACATACAGGAACTTGTAGCCAGCATCTGCCACTGCCATCAGTACAATGCTGTGGAAGCCCTTGTAGTTATGGTATTTTGAACCAGCATTGGGTGGCTTTTTCATGGCGATGTGCTTGCCGTCTACAGCTCCCAGACAGTTGTGGTAGTTCCATCTGGAGCTGAACTTGGCAGCAACTTCCTTCCACATCTTTTCAGTTTTGGGGCAGCGGAGCACTTCGTCCTTGTAGACCGCGATGATGGCTTGACACACCTTGGGTATAAACTTGCAGATTGTACTTGCTTCAACCCTGAAGCTGAACTGCAGACTTGGATAGGAATTTCCAGTGGCTAGGAAGCGGAGGGTGGCAGCCAGCTTGAGTCCAACTGGAAGCGGTTCCCTCATGAAGGTGGACTGTTTCTGGAGGCGAGGGGTTAACTTCTCAACCATCTCTTGGAACAGGTCAGGTGTGATTCTGAGGTAATTCTTGTAGCAACTTGGATCTTCCTTGTGGAGTTCAGTCAGTAGCTTGTCATACTGTCCAAACTCCTGTCTTCTGGCCAACCATTTCCTGACCCACACTTTCCTTGGTGTCCTTCTTCGAGGTGGGGTTGCCTTTTCTTCATCTTCTGCCTCTTGCACCCTTTTCTGCTGCTCTTCAACAATGGCTAGAGCAGCCGCCAGGTATAGGCATCTTCTCTTCTCTGCTACGACGCTGTCTCTGGAATTCAGCATGTTGTCTCTTCCACAGGCAATCCAAAAATGACGCCAGGGGTGGGGAGGCCCCCTTTTTATATGGCGTGCCCAAATCGCCACGACGGCCTCCGAATAGCGCAAACTCGTCGGGCCAATGCGGGAAGTGCGTAAACTATGCGTAAATACGTCGTGCCAGTTCGTGTCAATGTGGGCACTATTGGGCGCGCATTCGTAACCTATGCGTGAACAGTGTGTGAAGTCGTCGTGAACAGTGCGGGAACAGTGCGGGAGCCTCCCGCTGCGTGCCACCAAAATGGCACGCATTGCCACGACACAGTTCGTGGCAATGCGTGCCACAAAGTCGTGCAAGTGTCAGTGTCACTTAACTCATTAAGGCTGGTTTACACGGACGACAGTTTTGCCACGATATGCCACGACAAACTGTCATGCCACCTCGTGTCCGTGTAAATACAACTGTCGTGGCAGCCCGTGGACTCCTCGTGACTTTGTTGTGCCACCCCGCGGCCTTGTCGCGACAACCCGAAAAATTTTGAACATGCTCAATATTTGGTCACGACAGTGCCACGAGAAAAATGTTAAATCTGTCGTGCCCATTCTGTCGTGCCACCTCGTAGCCCCTTCACGACAAGGGCACGACACCTCGTGGCGCCCCGTGGCCCGTCGTGGCAGAAGATGAACTGTCGTGGCAGCCACGACGTCGTGCCCTGTCGTCCGTAGAAATCCAAGGGGTGCCGAGGAGGGCACGACAGGCAAAATGGCCTGCAGCGACAGTGGCACGGGCTTGACGCGACAGAAAAATTTTATTGAATTTTATTGCCACGAGGTGTCACGAGCGGCGCGCGACGAGATGTGGAGGGCACGACAGTCAGAGGCGGAATGAGTTGTGGGCGGCGTAGGCGGGGAAAAATACTCGACGCTGATTGGCTGAGACGCTGTAGCACCTTGATCCGCGACCCCCCTATAAAAGCAAGGCAGGTACAGCCTGTATTTCCATTCCCTGCTGGCCCGCCGTTCACAACACATCATCAAGATGGTCAACCCCAAGCAACCCCAGCCCACCAAGATCGTCCAGGACGACTCACCTGACGAGCCTGACCCTGAACGTAGCCAGACACCGGAAATTATGTCGCAGGAGATAGAAGAGATCCAAAGCCAGGATCTCTTCACCGATACACCACCTGCGCCGCCGGCCAAGAAAAAGAGATCCCGCACATCGAAGAAGGACATCCCGGAGTACTCCTTCACCCCTGCCCAAGTGTTGGAAGTGGCTGACTTTGTGGCTACAAACCCCGAGCTGTACGACAAGACCCACGCCCGGTGGATGGACCCGAACCACAAGACTAACCTGTGGAAGGAGATTGCGGCGAAGTTCGAGGGGGCTACGCACCAGCAGGTCAAGAAACTATTTGACAATCGTCGGACGGAGTACGGCAGGATTGAGAAGAAGGAGAACAAGAGTGGTGCTCCTCGACGCAAGCGGACCAAGAGGGAGGAGACCATCATGGAGACGTGGGGCTTCCTGAAGGGCACATTGCCCACGAGCAGACGACCCCTTCGGACACCTTCTCCCAAGCCACTGCAGCGTCTCCCGATCTTCTCAGTGATGCTGACTCTGACCTGTCAGCTCACTCCATCACCCGCCGTCGAGCCCTTCATTCTGCCACTCCTACAACACCTGTTCGGGGCCAAATTCAACGCCTGGTAGACCACGCAGCTCAGCAACTGGAGAAGCAGATGACACCGCGAGAGAGGGAGGTCGACGCATTTCTCAACATGCTCCGGTACAAGCTGGCCCACCTCGAGGATGACGACTGCGAGGAGCTGCAGGCCAACATGATGGTGTACGCCAACGAGTGCAGCAAGCGGCGTCCTCTTCAGCATCGCCAGGCCATGCACAGGAGAATGCGAAGGGCGATGGATTCATCTGTTTCCCACATGCACGAGCCTCAAGCACCACCTCCAAGTTCTAGCCAGCCTTCTACTCCAGCGGCCACCCAGATTGTTCAAGCGGCGGGGCAGTCATCGCAGTACCAGCATGGGTCCTGGCCTCCGAGTCAGACTATTTACCAGCCACAATTCCAGACCGTTCCTGTGATCCAGCAGCAGATACCGGTCCAGCACACCTTTCCTCCGATGTCACTCTTCAGCCTGCCCACCATAAGCCCTGTAAAGGACGTTAGATCCATGACGCCCAGCCACAACACACCCCAGGCCCTGAACCTTGACGAGGACAATTAAAAACCTCACCTTTCCTGGCCTCTGCGGAGGTCAGCCACCTCATTTTGGGGGCAAAGTTAAATGATTTTTCTCTTTGATATATTGACTTTTGAGTCTAATATAAAACATAACTTAGTTTTTTTAATGTTGATGATCTAAGTATGAAATCTCATAACACGAAGATATTTCATACCCCGAAGTTTTTTCATACAACACCGGGCGCCCGGCCACGCATGCGCAGTAGGGAGGAGACGTTTTTTTTTTTCTGAGGCGGAAAAAAGTAGTGATTATCGCTAGTTTGGTTACAAAAGTAACGAAGATACCGATATATATTTAAATAAGTAGCGGATGGCCGATAACCCGATTTTGTTATCAGCGATAAAGTATCGCGATAACTTATCGCGATAACGCCCAGCTATGCTCGAGACAGCCAGCCGTTTCCCTACGGAGGAGCACAGAGCTCGTAGTACCGATCTTTGGGTAGGGCTGAGACCACTCACACACAACACACCGCGACAACGAGGTCACAACTCCTTGCCGGACGTCGCGTACCTACTCACTGCTAGGTGAACAGGGGCTACACGTGAAAGAAGATTAACCCAATTTATCTTCACCCGGCTGGGGAATCGAACCCCGGTCCTTCTGGTTGTAAGGCCGACTCTCTATCAACTGAGCTACCGGGCCGTGTGTGTGTGTGTGTGTCATGCGTGCCTGCCTGCCGGCCACACGCTCCTGCTTAGAAATAAGAAAAAGAACAATGCGGGAGACACGAGTTCTCTTTTTCGATAATTAAAATCACCCGCGGCGCAGCGACACACAGGTCTGCCAGGTGCCACCGGGGATGTCAGAGACTTGACCGTGTAGTTGGTGGCTCCTGCAGACGGACCCCAGTGCTCTAACGTGGGTGTTTTCAGGCGCTTTCGACTCTCACATCAATTATTCCCGAAGGCCGAGAGGATCGTTACATTTGCAAACACACAAGCAACTGGGGAACTGTTTAATATTCTTCATTGAGATAGATTCTTTGTGGTGGGGGGGGGTGGTGACGGGAAGGGAGAGAGAGAGAGAGAGAGAGAGAGAGAGAGAGAGAGAGAGAGAGAGAGAATTACACAGAATTACATAGAAAATCAGACCACACAGACCCCATGGTCCAGACTAGGTGGTCTATCCTTAAACCTAAGTGATTTTACATTAATCAGATGGCTCCAAAACGTTGCTTTTCTACTCTAGTTAATATTAATCTCAAGGAAGTGACGGTTGAGCTTGTTTTTGAAGGAGTCAATCGTGTTACACTGGACCACTGATGGTGGGAGCTTATTCCATTCTCGCACTACAACGTTGGTGAAGAAAAATTTGGTGCAGTCTGAATTTACTTGTCTACATTTGAGTTTTATGCCATTGTTCCTCGTTCGCAAAGTGTCATCGATCATAAACAATGTTGATATGTCTACATTCGTGAAACAATTAAGTATTTTAAAACATTCGATCAGTTTTCCTCGGAGGCGACGTTTCTCAAGAGAGAACATGTTAAGGGTGGAAAGTCTTTCTTCGTAGGATTTGTTGCGCAAGGAAGGGATCTTTTTTTTTTTTGGTCGACGCTGAACATCTTCTAGCTTAGCAATGTCCTTTGCATGGTGGGGAGACCAAACTGTACCGCATATTCCAAGTGGGGTCTGACTAAATTATTGTAGAGCGGAAGTATTACATCTTTATTCTTGAATAAGAAGTTTCTTTTAATGAAGCCCAACATTCTGTTTGCTTTATTTGCTGCATCGATGCATTGCTGTGAGAATTTGAGGTTTGACGCGATTTTGACCCCCAGGTCCTTAACTCATTGAGCTCCTATGAGTTTAACGCCGCGCATTTCGTAATCGAACTTCTTATTTTTTGTTCCTACTTGAAGGACCTGGCACTTGTCTACGTTAAAGGGCATCTCCCATTTATCCGACCAAGCTGAAATTTTGTGCAAATTCTCTTGGAGGCTTTGCCTTTGCCTGAGAGAGAGAGAGAGAGAGAGAGAGAGAGAGAGAGAGAGAGAGAGAGAGAGAGAGAGAGAGAGAGAGAGAGAGAGAGAGAGAGAGAGAGAGAGAGAGAGAGAGAGAGAGAGAGAGAGAGAGAGAGAGAGAGATTAAAATTCGTGAGGCCTTTTTTGGTTTCTTGAATGTGCATGATACAACTGGTGACGGTTTACTGAACTCATTCCTTGACAAGGTGAATGGGGTTGGGATAGATATATCTGATATGAGAGGACAAGCTTACGATCATGGTGCTAACATGAGTGGAAAGAATAAAGGAGTACAAGCACGTACATTAGAACCGAATCAACGTGCTTTGTATGTACTGCGTGGCTCATACCTGGAATTTGGTGATTGTAGATGCAGCGAAATCCTCAAATTATGCCATTGAATTTTTGGGCATCATGAACAGAATGTATGTGATATTTAGCTCATCTACATCTCGATGGGCTATTCTTGAAGAATGTTTGCCTATTACAGTTAAAGGTCCATCAGGTAACAGGTGGGAGTCACGAATTGAAGCTGTTAAACCACTCCGATATCATATGAAGGAAATTAACAATGCCTTATCAGTGCTGAGAGAATATGCTCTCGAGAAAAAAGATGGCGTGGCCACAGGAGCAGGTGCACTCATGGACATATTGAGCTAATGGCCATTTCTATCAGCAGTTTGCTTATGGTATGACATTTTATTTCATATCAATAAGACCAGCAAGCTTATTCAGTCATCAGACATAACAATTGGTGTGTTGCAGGCAGGGGTGACTACTACTATGGCATTCTTTGAACAGTATCGCAATACAGGGTATAATACAGCTGCCGCCTGTGGGGGGGGACCATAAATACCCCCAGGAAGGACTCCTCTTCTGGCTGCCGACCCGAGAGGTGTCCTGATAAATCCTCGAACCTCCTCCTTATCAATTTCTGCAACATTCACGGTCTTCGTTCTAATTTTCATTCTGTGGAACACCATCTCTCCTCCTCTAAACCTCATCTTCTCTTCCTCACCGAAACACAGGTGGCTGAGGCTACTGACAGCAACCTCTACTCTGTTCCCTCCTACTATCTCTATCCTAAAATTCAATTCAAAGCTGGATGTTGCGCCTACGTGTGCAACGACATCACTTGCTCTCGTGCCCACGACCTTGACTCTTCTGAATTTTCCACCATCTGGCTAAGACTTCATTGTCATTCTATTACTAAATACATATCTGCTGTTTATCTCTCACCTAACTCTACTAACTATGTAAAATTCTTTGACTATTTGAATTCTAAAGTGGAGCACATCTTGTCTCACTCTCCCTTCGATGAAACCCCCATCTTGTGAGATTTCAATGTTCACCACCAGCTTTGGCTTTCATCCTCTTTCACTGACCAGCCTGGTGAACAAGCCTACAACTTTGCTCTCCTCAACGACCAAGAGCAGTTGGTTCAGCACCCTACACGTATTCCCGACCGTCTTGGATACAGGCCCAACATTCTAGACCTCTTCCTTACCTCTAATCCTTCTGCTTACTCTGTCAAACTGTTCTCTCCGTTGGGCTCCTCCGATCATAACCGTATTTCTGTTTCCTGTCCTATCGCTCCTGTACATCCTCTGGACCCACCGAAGAGGCGATGCTTCTGGCATTTTGCTTCAGCTCGGTGGGACGACCTGAGGATGTACTTTTCCGATTTCCCGCCTTAGAAGTGATTGTCTCTGGAATGGAGGCATACATTCCACGTTCTTTTTCTACTCCTCATGCTAAAGAGCCTTGGTTTAATCATGCTTGTTCTCGTGCTATTAAAGATAGAGAGGCAGCTCACAAAGGGTTCCAGAGCCTTCGAACTCCCGCTAACTATGACCTTTACATTTCAGCCCGGAATCGTGCCAAATCTATTTTCCGACTTACCAAAACTTCTTTTATCAATAGAAAATGTCAACACCTTACTTCTTCTAATTCTTTCCGTGACTTCTGGCATCTAGCCAAAAATATCTCCTCCAATATCACTTCTTCCTCTTTCCCTCCTCTCATTAACTCTGACGTCAGCACTGCCGTCTCATCTGTCTCTAAGGCTGAACTCTTCGCTCAAACTTTCTGTAAGAACTCCACCTTGGACGATCCTGGGCATATACCTCCTACTCACCCCCCTCTGACTCCTTTATGCCTGTTATTAAGATTCTTCCAAATGATGTTTTCTATGCCCTCTCTAGCCTCAACTCTCAGAAGGCTTATGGACCTGATGGAGTGCCTCCTAATGTCCTTAAAAACTGTGCTTCCTTGCTGACACACTGCCTGGTCAATCTCTTTCGTCTCTGCCTATCAACATCTACCTTTCCTTCCTGCTGGAAGTATGCCTTTGTACAGCCTCTGCCTAAGAAGGGTGACCGTTCCAATCCCTCAAACTACCGCCCTATAGCTTTACTTTCCTGTCTATCTAAAGCTTTTGAATCAATCCTTAATCGGAAGATTCAAAAGCACCTTTCCACTTCTAACCTTCCATCTGATCGCCAGTATGGGCTCCGCAAGGGGCGTTCTACTGGCGATCTTCTTGCTCTCTTAACTGACTCTTGGTCATCCTTTCTTAGCCGTTTCGGTGAATCATTCTCTGTTGCGCTAGACATATCGAAAGCCTTCGATAAAGTCTGGCACAAGTCTTTGCTTTCTAAATTGCCCTCTTTTGGATTCTATCCCTCTCTCTGTCCTTTATCTCCAGTTTCCTTTCCGGTCGTTCCATCTCTGCGGTGGTAGACGGTCACTGTTCTTCCCCTAAACCTATCAACAGTGGTGTTCCACAGGGCTTTGTCCTATCACCCACTCTTTTCGTGTTATTCATCAATGATCTTTTTTCCATAACAAACTGTCCCGTCCACTCATACGCCGACGACTCCACTCTGCATTATTCAACTTCTTTCAATAGAAGCCCATCACAACAGGAAGTACACGACTCCAGACTGGAGGCTGCAGAACGCTTAATCTCAGACCTTGCTATCATTTCCGATTGGGGCAGAAGGAACCTTGTGTCCTTCAATGCCTCAAAAACTCAATTTCTCCACCTATCAACTCGACACAAACTTCCAAACACCTATCCCCTATTCTTCGCTATCACCATCTTCAACACTAAACATCCTCGGTCTATCCTTAACTCAAAATCTCAACTGGAAACTTCACATCTCCTCTCTCGGTAAATCAGCTTCCTCGAGGTTGGGCGTTTTGTGTCGTCTCCGCCAGTTCTTCTCCCCCGCGCAGGTAATATCCATATACAGGGGCCTTGTCCGCCCTCGTATGGAGTATGCATCTCACGTGTGGGGGCTCCATTCACACAGCTCTTCTGGACAGAGTGGAGTCTAAGGCTCTTCGTCTCATCAGCTCTCCTCCTCCTACTGATAGTCTTCTACCTCTTGAATTCCGTCGCGATGTTGCCTCTCTTTTTTTCTTCTATCGATAATTCCACGCTGACTGCTCTTCTGAACTTGCTAACTGCATGCCTCCCCACCTCCCGCGGCCCCGCTGCACACGACTTTCTATTCATGCTCATCCCTATACTGTCCAAACCCCTTATGCAAGAGTTAACCAGCATCTTCACTCTTTCATCCCTCACGCTGGTAAACTCTGGAACAATCTTCCTTCATCTGTATTTCCTCCTGCCTACGACTTGAACTCTTTCAAGAGAAAGTTATCAGGACACCTCTCCTTCCGAAACTGACCTCTCTTTCGGCCACCTCTTATGATTCTTTTTTAGGAGCAGCGAGTAGCGGGCTTTTTTTATTATTGTTTCCTTTTTTTGTGCCCTTGAGCTGCCTCCTTTGTTGTAAAAAAATAAAAAATCTTAATGCATCGGAAATAGCTGAGCAGGTGAATGTAGCCAAAGTATTTCCGCAGACGCGTACACGAAGAAAAAAAAAGCATGTTTGACTATGTGTCGCAATGAAAGTATCTTATCTGAGGATAAAAAAAAATGTCAGTTCTTCTTTGTTGTAGTAGATCAGGTTATATCATCCGTCAACTCGGGAATTAGTCAGCTTATGGAGTGGCATAACCTGTTTGGCTTTTTTGTAAAATACAAAGCAATTCAAGCAGTGTATTGACGAAAACAAGCTTCACATTCGATGCAAGAAATATGAGGAAATAATGGGAGACATTGATGCACCTGAACTGGAAATGGAGTTGAGACATTTCATTGCTGTTGTCAGTAGAGAAAAAAACTCTTGCTACTGCTAAAGATTTCTTAACATATATTTGTAGTAATAATCTTCAGGAAATATACCCAAACACTGGAATTGTGTTGAGAGCTATGTTAACAACTCCAGTTACTGTTGCAAGTGCAGAGAGAAGCTTTAATAGAAAGAAAATAATAAAAAAAAATATTTTGCGGTCAACAATGTCAGATGAGAGGCTCTCTGCTCTAGGAATCATCTTCATTGAACATGATGTTGCTAGATCTCGTGATTTTGATGCTTTGGTTAATAAGTTTGCAAACCACAAAGCTCGAAAAAAGCCTTTTAATGATCGTTTTGCATTTAAATTATCATACTTTGTTAAGAGAAACATTATTTTTGTACTCTGATAGGCCTGCTTATCAGTCGTGCCCCCACGTTGTGCTCGGCTCAGCACCACTTAAGTATATAACATCATCATTCGTTGTTTGTTAATAGCTGTACTCCTTACTATTACTGAAAAAAATGTAAAACTCGGTTGTCTGTATGGGGCCCCACATATATATTTTTTTTATTGGGGGGGCTCACTACTTCTTGCTACTGCCCTGGTTATTACTGGCATACATTGTGACGAAAACGTCCTAGTACAGAGCGAAATAACATACTGGGGTTTCTATACTAGGACCTTATATCAAGTTAAGATATACAGATAAAATAGGAAATAAGATAATAGTAAACGATGCAATATAAAACCTAGATCTTGAAAATATAAGACATAAGGTTTTCCGTAAACAAGAATAAAATGATATAATACTAATAAAATAGGAATGTGCGTACGCGTTGTCGTAAGATAATATAATAGCCATATACAAGAATGTTGTCATAAAATGTATAATAAAACAAAAATATCATATACATGAGTGTAGTCACGACTTGGAGAAAGTCTGTTCGTTAAAACTAAAAAAGATAGTTTTTTTCAACTCACTTTTGAAAATAGACATATTTGGCGTCCTTCACGTGATCAGGTAGGCTGTTTAGGTCCAGCTACCAGTAGAGACCTGTCTCCTATACAAGTTCTAGTTTTGGGAACAAGTAGTTGGTGTTGATGTCTTGTGTTGACATCGCGAGTCTCACTCACCTTAGGGAGCGAGAACAACCAACCCGGCAATCTTTAACTCATTACATTATTCACAGTGATTCCCGACTCGTACTTGTACATATCACATATCTTCAGCCACTTTAGCTCCCCTATATATGGTGTTGCATGGTCAAATTTATTGCACCAAGCGCAACTTTGGCTGTTGTTTTTTGCACCTGCTGGATATGGCATGCAGCACTATATCCCCATATCTTTAATCCGTACTTTATGATGCTCAACACGAAGGATTGAATTAAATGATTATGGTAAGGAAGGCGCGGGAAGGTTAATATGTAATGACGACGACCAAATGATATGGTAGAAACTCTAATGAAAAGAGCTCAGGGGAAAAGTTAGGAGGTTTAACCATCAGACAAAACGTTAATTAAATGAAGATGAGGGAAAGGAGGGACTAAAAATAGGAAGAACAGTTAGGAGAAAAAAGTTAATGAACGAATTGTCTCGTTGTGGAAAACTGGTTAAATAAAAAAAAGGAAAAAAACAAAGAGTAGCGGAAAAAGGTAATGCGATGAGGAAACAGTTGATGAAGTATCCGAAGGAAGAGAAGCGAAGCTGTTCAGGATGAGCACAGTCAGGTAGGAAAAAGAAGGAAAAATACATAGTAGAGAAATTTAAAAAATATAAAATATAAAGAAAATGAGGACAAAAAATAAATGTGTTGAGAAAACGTTAGATAAGTTGATTGACAGAAGAAAAGTGAAGTTGAAGAAACAGTAAAGTGAAGAAAATGGGTGAAAAGAGAAAGTTAAACGATGAAGAAAAAGTTGAAAAAAAGAGAAAAAGTAAAAAAAAAGTAAATGGATTGATGAAAGATTAGATAAGAGAAGTTGTTTAAAGGAAGGAGTAAGGTGAAATAATAAAGCAAAAGAAACAGAAGTTGGAAAAGAGAAGGAAAAGAAGACAAAAAAAAAAGAAAAAAGAATTGGCTGAAGTAGTTTGTGGGTCATCTCGGGTCGGCAAAGGCTGATTCACACCATACGTAAAATGACCGGTCCGTACCGCACCGTTCCGGACGACAAAGTATTCTTCAGTGGGAAACCCAGTGTTGTGCTCGCACCGCTACGGACCTGCACGTCTCCGGCGCGGACCGTCATCACCACTTGCCGGTCGGGATTGTCGGAGAGAATATTTTGCAGGTCCGCGCCGGTACGGCCCGGCCCGGAGCCTGTCAGTGTTGGATAGTGTGAACACACTTCCGTCACCATGCAGCAAAGCGGACAGGCGTGGCCTCGGGGAGCGTAGCACCGCATTCATTCATTCTCTCTCTCTCTCTCTCTCTCTCTCTCTCTCTCTCTCTCTCTCTCTCTCTCTCTCTCTCTTCATTCACACCCGACCTCTGCTCATTCACACCCGACCTCTGCATTCACACCCGACCTCTGCTGAGAGAAGGTCGTGACCTCACCCCGCTGCGCTCCACAACATCGCTTGCCCTGTGTTTTCGTTGTGCTCTTGGGATTGCGTTTGTGTGTTCTCGCTTGTGGACCTTGTGTGTTGCCTGTGATTTCCCGACACGTGTTTGGTGTGTGTTCGCTTGTGGTTTCTGCCTGTGGTTGCCTCTGTGATTTGTGTTTCCGGTGTTTTTGCGTGTGATCTGGCTGTTTCCGGGTGTTCTGCGTGGGTTTCAGAGTGATTCAAGTGTGTTGTGTTTCCGGTGTTTTTGCGTGTGATTTGGCTGCTTCTAAGTGTACTGCGTGTGTATCAGTGTTTTGAGTGTGCTGTTTTGTTTCCGGTGTTTTTGCGTGTGATTTGGCTGTTTTTCGAGTGTTCTGCGTTTCGAGTGTGTTGTGTCTCCAGTGCTTTTGCGTGTGATTTGGCTGTTTATAGTGCTGCCTGTGGTTGCCTCTGTGATTTGTGTTTCCGGTGTTTTGTGTGATCTGGCTGATTCCGGGTGTTCTGCGTGGGTTTCAGAGTGATTCAAGTGTGTTGTGTTTCCGGTGTTTTGCGTGTGATCTGGTTGCTTCTAAGTGTACTGCGTGTGTTTCAGTGTTTTGAGTGTGCTGTTTTGTTTCCGGTGTTTTTTGTGTGATTTGGCTGTTTTTCGAGTGTTCTGCGTTCTGAGTGTGTTGTGTCTCCAGTGACTTTTTGTGTGATTTGGCTGTTTATAGTGCTGCCTGTGGTTGCCTCTGTGATTTGTGTTTCCGGTGTTTTTGCGTGTGATCTGGCTGTTTCCGGGTGTTCTGCGTGGGTTTCAGAGTGATTCAAGTGTGTTGTGTTTCCGGTGTTTTTGCGTGTGATTTGGCTGCTTCTAAGTGTACTGCGTGTGTTTCAGTGTTTTGAGTGTGCTGTTTTGTGTCCGGTGTTTCTGCGTGTGATTTGGCTGTTTTTCGAGTGTTCTGCGTTTCGAGTGTGTTGTGTTTCCAGTGCTTTTGCGTGTGATTTGGCTGTTTATAGTGCTCTGCGTGGGTTTCAGAGTGTTTTGAGTGTGCTGTTGTATTTCAGGTGTTTTTGCGAGTGACTTGAGGGTGTTTAGTCGTGCTTGTGCTTGGGTTTCTGTGTGTTTCGTGTGTCCCGAGTGTGACTTTGTGTTCCCGAGTGTCTCACGCGTGATTTGGGTGTGTCGACAACCCACCCTTTGAATTCCCTGAGGATTCAATCTGCTCCTCCTCACTACACCCTCTTTAAATCCCCTAGAGGATTAGCCCTTCCTACTCCTCCCTCACCTCCACATATTTCTAAGCCCTCCCCCCCTCACTCACCTTACCTCACATCCTATTTACCCATCCCTTCACCCACCTTACCTCGCCTCTTTCTTAACCTTTCTTGTTCTCACACACCTCACTCACCTCACATCCCTTCCTACTCCTCCTCTCTCCCACTTACCTCCTTTCCCAAACTCCCTCTCACTCATCTCACCTATTTCCTAATCCTCCTTGATCTCACACACCTCACTCACCGCCTCCCTTTCCCCCTCTTTACTCACCTCACATCCCTTCCTCCTCCTCCTCTCTCCCACCTCACCTATTTCCCAACCCTCCTTGATCTCACACACCTCACTCACCGCCTCTCTTTCACCCTCTTTACTCACCTTACATCCCTTCCTACTCCTCCTCTCTCCCACCTCACCTATTTCCTAACCCTCCTTGATCTCACACACCTCACTCACCGCCTCTCTTTCCCCCTCTTTACTCACCTCACATCTCTTCCTACTCCTCCTCTCCCACCTCACCTATTTCCTAACCCTCCTTGATCTCACACACCTCACTCACGCCTCTTCCCCTCTTTACTCACCTCACATCCCTTCCTACTCCTCCTCTCTCCCACCTCACCTATTTCCTAACCTCCTTGATCTCACACACCTCCCTTTCCCCTCTTTACTCACCTCACATCCCTTCCTACTCCTCCTCTCTCTCACTTTTCCTCCATTACTAAACTACCTCTCACACACCTCACCCCCTTTCCTAATCCCCTTCACTTTGTGTTTTTATCTCTTTCATTTCAGCTAAGATGGCACCTAAGAAGTGCAGTACTTGTAACGGTAGCTTCTCAGCTCACTTTTTTACAGGGCGTTCTGCTGTCTGTCGACTGTGTCTGTCCAGGCAGCATCTCGAGACAAGACTGCAGGAGCAGGAAGAGAAGATGGAAGAAGGCCAGAATAAAATAATGGAGCTTTCTCTCACCAGGCAGCATCTCGAGACCAGACTGCAGGAGCAAGAAGAGAAGATGGAAGCAGGTCAGAATAAAATAATAGAGCTTTCGCACTGTTGCCTCCTTGCAGGAATTCATCCAGGCTAACGTTGCTGTGGTGCCAAACCCTTCTCCAACCGCCCCCTTGCCCTCAGCGGTACCGTCGACACCAGCGGACAACACCACGCAACGGGAGGATGCTAGTGGCACCGACCATGATGGCTTCACCGTCGTGAATGGAGGAGCCAAGCCAGCCAGACAAGCGATTTATCCTGTTCATTGCTTCAACAGGTTTGCCATTCTGGAGGAGGAGGACGAGCAGGAGAGCACCTTCCTGGTGGGTGACTCCATGATTCGCCAGCAGGTCGTTGAGTTCTGCGGCAGAGTTCCTCGTCGAAGACGGAACTATTGCTATCCTGGTGCTGGGATCGACGACATAACTGCTGCTCTTGAGGAGATCTCCCCAGGCTACTAATGATTCACTGTTTGTTATCCACACAGGTACGAACGACGTCACCACGACCCGGTCTGAGGAACTCCTGGAGAAGTACCGTAGGCTCATCCAGCAGTATAAGACTAAATCCCCTAACATTTTGATTTCAGGAGTTCTACCACGGACTTGGGCGGAGAGCGACTTTTTCAGTAAGGCCTTCAGCCTAAACAACCGCTTACAGACTCTTTGCAGGAGCGTGACGTGGAGTTCCTAAACGCATGGGACAATTTCTATGGACAAAATGAACTTTTCCACAGGGACGGATTGCACCTTTCTCCCATCGGGGCAGCCAGACTCGGAAGGCTCCTCAACGAAGCAGTGCGTGTCATCCGAGCAAAAAACGAGTCACGGCCACGTCCCTCCACCCCGCCCGTGTAAATAGACGCCGTGCATCGCAACAAACCTGTAACCCTGATCCCCCAAGTAACACCAACTGTATAGCCAAGCCTCTAGATAACTTAAAATCCTTAGTTTCAATGCGCGTAGCCTAAGAAACAAATTTGATGAACTGAGATGTCTTGCTTTAACAGAAAATTTTGACATAATTGCTATAACCGAAACATTTATCGACACCACAAATATTGATTTAAGTTCCGAATACAACATAGATGGCTACAGACTCTTCAACAAAGATCGTGTAAACCGTAGAGGCGGTGGCGTCGCCCTTTATGTCAAAAGCTATTTGCAACCCACCGACAAAACACCGGGAAACAGTAACGTTGAACATTTGTGCGTGCGAGTAAACATTGCAAAAGTCAATTTAAATATATCTGTCACCTACAGACCTCCCGGGCAATCATCTGATGACGACCTTGAAATGTACAGCGTCTTAAGGCAGTCACTTAATAACAACGACTCACTGATATTAGGAGACTTTAACCTCCCACATATCGACTGGGCGACACTGTCAGGTACAGAAGGCGAGTCACATAGAATGATCGAATTTCTAGAAGAAAATTATCTAAGCCAAATGGTTTCTGAGCCAACTCGACAAAATAATATACTCGACCTTGTTATAACGACCCAAGATAACCTTGTCAGTAGTGTCACGGTAGGAGAACACCTCGGTTCTTGCGATCATAAATTAGTGCGCGTCGACATTAAAGCTCAATCATCAGTGACTGAAAATAAAGTAAAGGTGCCCAATTTCAAAAGAGCTAACTTCGTAGAAATCCGACAAACACTAACAGAAATACAACTATCAGATGACGGCAACGTAGAGGAAGCCTGGCTAAGCCTTAAAAATCACTTACTCACTCAGCAGAACACATTCGTCCCCTTGTGCGAGAAACGAATTAACACTAATAAAAGCCCACCGTGGTTTAATAGCGAAATTAAACAATCAGTCAATGAGAGAAAATTGTTTTACAGGTTAAAGAAAGAACAAAGCACGCCCTAGAACATTAGACTCTATAATGATGCCAGTCGACGAGTAAAAGACTAGTAGGTCAGGCAAAGCGTAGATATGAAGAAAATATTGCAGCCAACTGTAAAATAACCGAAATCTTTCTTCAGTTACATAAACAACAGAAAGGCGATCAAAAGTGGTATTGGACCTTTAACAAACAGCGACGGTGCACTAGTGACTGACAGCCAACACATTGCAAACCTCTTAAACAATTACTTTTCCTCGGTGTTTAATACTAACAGTCTTCCTCTCGCTACCACCAACACCAGTACTATTGTAAATCTCGAGCATGCATTGCCTAATTTTGAAATAACAACCGATGAAGTCCTTAAAGCTCTCCATTCACTTAAAACAAATAAAAGTCCTGGACCTGACAAAGTATATCCAACTCTGCTGAAAGAAACGAAGAGCGAAATACTCTCCTCCTCACAACCGTATTCAATATGTCCTTGCGACAAGGCATCGTCCCTTCAGATTGGAAAAAGGCTAACGTGACACCGATTTTCAAGAAAGGAGACAAAAAGTACCAGGTAATTACAGGCCCATTAGTCTAACTTCGGTTGTAGGTAAGCTACTTGAGGGCATAATTAGAGACAAAATTGTGAGTTACCTTGAAAGCCACTCATTGATTGGGGACTCACAACATGGCTTCCGAAACAAAAGATCCTGCCTATCAAACCTATTAACCTTTTATAACGACCTCTTCACTGTTTATGACGTAACCAAATCACTGGACGTAGTCTATCTTGATTTCCAGAAAGCGTTTGATAAAGTCCCGCATCATAAATTACTTTACAAATTAAAGCAAATAGGTATTGACGGTCAAGTAAACCAATGGATCGCGAATTGGTTGAGCAACAGACAACAAAGAGTAGTGATTGACGGATTTAACTCAGAGTGGGCGCCTGTCACTAGTGGCGTCCCTCAGGGCTCGGTCCTTGGCCCAGTGCTCTTCATTATCTACATCAACGACGTGGATGTTGGACTCAATAACCGCATTAGTAAATTTGCAGACGACACAAAGATTGGTAACTCGGTTCTCACTGACGAAGACAGGCAAAGCCTCAAGCGGATTAGCACACAATATCAGCTGGGTCGGATAGCTGGGATCTGCCCTTTAACGTAGACAAGTGCCAGGTCCGTCAAGTTGGACCGAGGAATACGCAGGTCGAATCCGAACTGCGACGCGTTAAACTCAACAGCGTTCAATGCGTCAAAGACTTGGGGGTCAAAATCGCGTCAAACCTCAAATTCTCACAGCAATGCATCGATGCAGCAAATAAAGCGAACAGAATGTTGGGCTTCATTAAAAACTTTGTATTCAAGAATAAAGATGTAATACTCGCTCTACAACAGTTTAGTCAGACCCCACTTGGAATATGCGGTACAGTTTTGGTCCCCCACCATGCAAAGGATATTGCTAAATTAGAAGGTGTTCAGCGTCGGGCAACGAAAATGATCCCTTCCTTGCGCAACAAATCCTACGAAGAAAGGCTTTCTACCTTAACATGTTCTCTTGAGAAACGTCGCCTCCGAGGAAAATTGATCGAATGTTTTAAAATACTTAATGGTTTCACGAATGTAGACAGATCAACATTGTTTATGATCGATGACAGTCTGCACGAGGAACAATGGCGTAAAACTCAGATGTAGACAAGTAAATTCAGATTGCACCAAATTTTTCTTCACCAACGTTGTAGTGCGAGAATGGAATAAGCTTCCACCATCAGTGGTCCAGTGTAACACGATTGACTCCTTCAAAATAAGCTCGACCGTCACTTCCTTCAACTTAATATCAACTAGAGTAGAAATGCAACGTTTTGGAGTCTTCTGATTAATGTAAAATCACTTAGGTTTAGGACAGACCACCAAGTCTGGACCATGGGGTCTGTGTGGTCTGATTTTCTATGTAAATCTATGTAAATCTCTCTCTCTCTTCTCTCTCTCTCTCTCTCTCTTTTACCGTGTATATGTATGTATGTATGTATGCGTGTATGTATGTATGTATATATATATATATATATATATATATATATATATATATATATATATATATATATATATATATATATTGATTTATGTTTGGATGTATGTATGTATGTATGTGTGTTGGGGGAGGGGGAGGGGTGTGGGGTTATGGGTGTGGGTGTGGGTGGGTTATGGGTGTGGTTGGGTGGGTGTGGGTTATGGGTGTGGGTGTGGGTGTGGGTGGGTTATGGGTGTGGTTGGGTGGGTGTGGGTTATGGGTGTGGGTGTGGGTGGGTTTTGGGTGTGGTTGGGTGGGTGTGGGTTTTGGGTTTGGGTGTGGGTGGGGGTGGGTGTGGGTGGGGGTGTGGGTGTGGGTGGGTGTGGGTTATGGGTGTGGGTGTGTGTGTGGGGGTGTGTGGGTGGGTGTGTGGGTGGGGGTGGGTGGGTGTGTGTGTGTGGGTGGGCTATGGGTGTGGGTGGGTGGGTGTGGGATATGGGTGTGGGTGTGGGTGTGGGTGTAGGTGTGGGTGTGGGTGTGGGTGGGTGGGTATGGGTTATGGGTGTGGGTGTGGGTTATGGGTGTAGGTGTTGGTGTGGGTGTAGGTGTTGGTGTGGGTGGATGGGTGTGGGTTATGGGTGTGGGTGTGGGTTATGGGTGTAGGTGGGTGGGTGTGGGTGGGTTATGGGTGTGCGTGTGGGTGGGTGTGAGCAGGTACTAAATATTACTTTAATAATGTACACATACAAAACAGGTTTACATGAAAACGAGATGCTGGAGTGCACATCTGTTTTTGGGATATAAGCATTGAGCCAAAGAAAGTGAGATAGAGATAAATGAGAGAGAGAGAGAGAGAGAGAGAGAGAGAGACCATTTTAACAGGTATAATGCTTATGTAATTATTTAATCAGTTGATATTATATCTACTCCCCTACTCTTCCCCCCCCCAACACATACCGTATTGCGTGTGCATATGTATGTATCTATGAGTCTCTCTCTCTCTCTCTCTCTCTCTCTCTCTCTCTCTCTCTCTCTCTCTCTCTCTCTCTCTCTCTCTCTCTCTCTCTCTCTCTCTCTCTCTCTCTCTCTTATTCACGCGCGTCCCTCTGCCCTACGAAAAAAAAAGAAAAGCAAATAAATAGATAAACACTACTCACTTGCTCTCTCCTCCTTACCAAGATAGCGCTAAAGAAATGCTCGACTTGCACAGGAAACTTCTCTGGTCATTTCTTCTCAGGACGATCGACCGTCTGCAAGATCTGCCTGTTGACACAGCAGATGGAAACGAGACTTCTTCAACAGGACGAAAGGCTGACCGCTGGCGAGAAGAAGATCACCGAACTAACAAGTACTGTTGAAACCTTGCAGGAGTTTATCCAGGCCAACATCGTCGCCCCTGCTGCAAGTGATGCCTCATGACCCTCCGCACCTGCTGTCGATGCCCAGCCACCTTCCGAAGAAGACATGTTACAGGGGACCGGTAGAGCTGACGCCGAAGGCTTCACCCCGTGAGAGGAGGAGGCAGACCCGCCCCTAGAGCCATTTATTCTACTCATTGCTACAACAGATTTGCCATACTGGAGGAGGAGGACGAGGAACAGAGCACCTTCATGGTCGGTGATTCTATGATTCGCCACCAGGTGGTTGAATTTGGTGGCAGAGTCCCCCGTCGTAGGCGTAACTACTGTTATCTTGGAGCTGGTGTTGACGACATCACAGCTGCCCTGGACGAGGTCTCCGCTGAGGCCTCTAATGACTCACTCTTTGTTCTCCACACAAGTACAAACGACGTCACCACGACCCGGTCTGAGGAACTGCTGGACAAGTACCGTAGGCTCATCCAGCAGTATAAGTCTAAATCCCCAAATATTTTAATTTCAGGAATTCTACCACGGACGTGGGATAAGAGCGACTTCTACAGTAAGGCCTTCAGCCTCAACAACCGCCTACAGACTCTCTGCGGAGAGCTTGACATCGTGCTCTTTAACGCCTCGGACCGTTTCTACGGCCAGAGTAAACTTTTCCAATGGGACGGAATACACCTGCCCCCCATCGGGGCAGCCAGATTCGGAAGGCTCCTCAACGACGCCGTACGTAACGTCCGAACAAAAAACGACTCTCAGCCACGTCCTTCCATCCCACCCGTTTAAATAGATACCATACACCGCAACAAACTCGTAACATTGAACCCGCCAATACCACCACCTCTATTACCAAGCCTAAAGATAACCTAAGAGTCCTTAGTTTCAATGCGCGCAGCCTAAGAAACAAGTTTGATGAACTGCGATGTCTTGCTCTGACAGAAAACTTTGACGTAATTGCTATAACGGAAACATTTATCGACACCACAAATATTGATTTAAGTCCCGAATACAACATAGATGGCTACAGACTCTTTAACAACGATCGTGTAAACCGTAGAGGCGGTGGCGTCGCCCTTTATGTCAAAAGCTATTTGCAACCCACTGACAAAACACCAAGAAACAGTAACGTTGAACATTTGTGCGTGCGAGTAAACATAGCAAGAGTCAATAAAAATATCTCTGTCACTTACAAGCCTCCGGGGCAATCACTCGATGCCGATCTTGAAATGTACAGCGTCTTAAGGCAGTCACTTAACAACAGCGACTCACTGATATTAGGAGACTTCAACCTTCCCCATATCGACTGGGCGACACTGTCAGGTACAGAAGGTGAGTCACATAGAATGATCGATTTTTTAGAAGAAAATTATCTAAGCCAAATGGTTTCTGAACCAACTCGACAAAATAACATACTCGACCTTGTTATAACGACCCAAGATAACCTAGTTAGTAATGTCACGGTAGGAGAACACCTCGGTTCCTGCGATCATAAATTAGTGCACGTTGACATTAGAGCTCAAACATCGGTGACTGAAAATAAAGTAAAGGTGCCCAATTTCAAAAGAGCCAACTTCGTAGAAATCCGACGAAAACTAATAGAAATGCGACTGTCAGATGATGGCAATGTAGAGGATGCCTGGATAAGCTTTAAAAATCACTTACTCACTCAGCAGGATACATTTGTCCCCTTGTGCGAGAAGCGAATTAACACTAATAAAAGCCCACCTTGGTTTAATAGCGAAATTAAACACTCAGTCAAGGAGAGAAAACTGTTTTACAGATTAAAGAAAGAACAAAGCTCGCCCGAAAACATTAGACTCTATAATGATGCCAGGCGACGAGTAAACAGATTAGTACGTCAGGCAAAGCGCAGATATGAAGAAACTATTGCAGCCAACTGTAAAAATAATCCGAAATCCTTCTTCAGTTACATAAACAACAGAAAGGCGATCAGAAGTGGAACTGGACCCTTTACAAACAGCGACGATGCACTAGTGACTAACAGCCAACACGTTGCAAACCTATTAAACAATTACTTTTCCTCGGTGTTTAATACTGACAGTCTTCCTCCCGCTACCACCAACACCAGTACTAATGTAAATCCCGAGCATGCATTGCCTAACTTTGAAATAAAACCCGATGAAGTCCTTAAAGCCCTCAAATCACTTAAAACAAGTAAAAGTCCTGGACCTGACAAAGTATATCCAACTCTGCTCAAAGAAACAAAGAGCGAAATACTCTCCTCCCTCACAACCGTATTCAATATGTTCTTGCGACAAGGCATCGTTCCTTCAGATTGGAAAAAGGCTAACGTGACACCGATATTTAAGAAAGGAGACAAAAAAGTACCAGGTAATTATAGGCCCATTAGTCTAACTTCGGTTGTAGGTAAGCTACTTGAGGGCATTATTAGAGACAAAATTGTGAGTTACCTTGAAAGCCACTCATTAATTGGGGACTCACAACATGGCTTCCGAAACAAAAGATCCTGCCTATCAAACCTATTAACCTTTTATAACGACCTCTTCACTGTTTATGACGTAACCAAATCACTGGACGTAGTCTATCTTGGTTTCTTGAAAGCGTTTGATAAAGTCCCACATCATAAATTACTTTACAAATTAAATCGCAACAGACAACAAAGAGTAGTGATTGACGGATTTAACTCAGAGTGGGCGCTGGTCACTAGTGGCGTCCCTCAGGGCTCGGTTCTTGGCCCAGTGCTCTTCATTATTTACATCAACGACGTGGATGTTGGACTCAATAATCGCATTAGTAAATTTGCAGACGACACAAAGATTGGTAACTCGGTTCTCACTGACGAAGACAGGCAAAACCTCCAAGAGGATTTGCACAAAATTTCAGCTTGGTCGGATAGATGGGAGATGCCCTTTAACGTAGACAAGTGCCAGGTCCTTCAAGTTGGAACGAGGAATAAGAAGTTCGATTACGAAATGCGCGACGTTAAACTCAAAAGCGTCAAACCTCAAATTCTCACATCAGTGCATCGATGCAGCAAATAAAGCGAACAGAATGTTGGGCTTCATTAAAATAAACTTTTTATTCAAGAATAAAGATGTAATACTTCCGCTCTACAATAGTTTAGTCAGACCCCACTTGGAATATGCGGTACAGTTTTGGTCTCCCCACCATGCAAAGGATATTGCTACATTAGAAAGTGTTCAGCGTCGGGCAACGAAAATGATCCCTTCCTTGGGCAACAAATCCTACGTAGAAATGCTTTCCACCCTTAACATGTTCTCCCTTGAGAAACGTCGCCTCCGAGGAAAACTGATCGAATGTTTTAAAATACTTAATGGTTTCACGAATGTACAGATCAACATTGTTTATGATCGATGACATTTTGCGTACGAGGGACAATGGCGTAAAACTCAGATGTAAACAAGTAAATTCAGACTGCACCAAATTTTTCTTCACCAACGTTGTAGTGCGAGAATGTAATAAGCTCCCACCATCAGTGGTACAGAGTAACACGATTGACTCCTTCAAAAAAAAGCTCGACCGTCACTTCCTTCAACTTAATATCAACTAGAGTAGAAATGCAACGTTTTGGAGTCTTCTGATTAATGTAAAATCACTTAGGTTTAAGGACAGACCACCTAGTCTGGACCATGTGGTCTGTGTGGTATGATTTTCTATGTAATTCTATGTAATTCTCTCTCTCTCTCTCTCTCTCTCTCTCTCTCTCTCTCTCTCTCTCTCTCTCTCTCTCTCTCTCTCTCTCTCTCTCTCTCTCTCTCTCTCTCTCTCTCTCTCTCTCCACCCCCCCCCCTCTCTCTCTCTCTGTTTATGTAAGTAAGACTGATGTGCACTCCATCTCGTTTGTCATGTAAACCTGTTTTGTATGTGTACATTATGAAAGCAATATTTATACCCCCCCCCCCCACACACACACACGCACACACACACACACACACACACACACACACACACACACACACACACACACACACACACACACACACACACACACACACTCCTCATGTTGGGTGATAGTTATTATTATTACTTGTCAGTCATCGGTAGACAAGGATCAGTTATGACTCGTAGGTAGTTTTGAGTTTCAAATAATGAATAATGCCGCAGACAGCTGTTTAGTCACATTGTAGACCGCGGAGGGCAGCGCCGAGGCTAAATGATCACTATATAATCAGTGACCTCACACTGTAAAGTAACGACACAGCTGTCTCCGATATTATTGATTTTATTAAAATATATATATATATATATATATATATATATATATATATATATATATATATATATATATATATATATATATATATATATATATATATATATATATATATATATATATATATATATATATATATATATATATATATATATATATATATATATATATATATATATATATATATATATATATATATATATATATATATATCTATATGCTCTATTAATAAAATTATTAGTATATCATACACTGACACCCATTTCTTATCCATAGGCTGCCATATATTATTTATCCATCAAATCGGACACATGCTGGGACAGCAGGTTGCAAGCGCACGATAACGGAACACCTCAGACTTGGCTGAACCGACTCGAGTAGTAGTAGTAGTAGTAGTAGTAGTAGTAGTAGTAGTAGTAGTAGTCATATTAGCAGTAATAGTAGTAGTAGCAGTAGTAGTAGTAGTAGTAGTAGTAGTAGTAGTAGTAGTCATATTAGTAGTAATAGTAGTCACAGTCATTAGCGAACAGAGTTGGGGCTAATGACCTCCAAGCTATGGAGCCCTCCATGATTATGTGTCGGGAGAATAAACATGGGTGGAGGTATCATTTATGTTGTATAGTAGTAGTAGTAGTAGTAGTAGTAGTAGTAGTAGTAGTCAGATTATTATTATTATTATTATTATTATTATTATTATTATTATTATTATTATTATTATTATTATTATTATTATTATTATTATTATTATTATTATTATTATTATTATTATTATTATTATTATTATTATTATTAGTAGTAGTAGTAGTAGTCATATTATTATTATTATTATTATTATTATTATTAGTAGTAGTAGTAGTAGTAGTAATAGTAGTAGTAGTAGAAGTAGTAGTAGTAGTAGTAGTAGTAGCGTAGGGAGAGGACGTGCTGTGATTAGCTCCTTTGTTTTGTGTCATAAGTTAGGTCCTATAGCCGATACCGCCTTGGAATGTATACCTTCGTACGCGTGAACGTGCAGTGAACGTAACGAAATACAGTGCAATCTGGTGCCATTGACGATGCAGGTGTTAATTACGAATTACTGCTTTTTGAGAGAGGCCGTGTGCTGGCCGGCAGTGTGAGAAACATCGGTGTAACGATAAATATTGGGTCAAGTGGTTACGGAAGAAAGCCCACGTCCCCTCGGTGCTTGTGAGCGACGCTCGACTCTGTGGCGGACGGCCGGAAGGTGGAAAATTGGAAGGCAGAGCTGAGGGAAAGAGGGAGGGAAAGAGGGAGAGAGGGAAAGGAGGAAGAGAGTGGAGAAGAGGGGAGAGAGTGGTAGAGGAGGTGGAGGGGGAGTGAGAGTAGAGAGGGGAGAGAGAGAGAGAGAGAAGAGAGCAAGTTATAGTTTTTCCATGTACATCATCCAATATATTTTCTCAGTATGTCAAATAGATTAAATGTCAGTGATTTATAGGGGAGTGGTGAGTTCTGGCAGGCGTGTCGGGATGGGCGGAGGTGGGTCAGTTTTCAAGACCGAGGGCAAACAGTAACAGCCCCTAACCCCCCCCCCCCCCCTAACGCTACCCACGCACATCCCCTCACTTCCCGGGTCCCTGCTAACCCCGCCCCGCTGCCCAGTAACTTCCCACCCCCGCCTGAGGGCCATAAAACACAGAGTATCTGACTCGGCGAACTGCTGGTAATGATATCACTACTACTACTACTACTCAACTTTAATGTGTAGGGTCAGGTGCATTAGTAAGATTGTAAAGTGTTGTCGAGGAGCAATGGTAGTGGAAAAATAAACAATCATTCTAATATTACCGTAAAGGTAGAGTAAGCATATGTAAGTGTATATCTGTGTGTAGGTATATGGGGGGAGACAAGAGTCAAAGTGGGGTCTACTACTATTGCTCTATTCATCACCACAAATACCAACTAAGATACACTAGCATGCATAATGGCACCGAAATGGAGCCCCCTCAATGTTGCATTTGTTCGTCTCGAAATCAAAACTGTGTTCAATGCTCGTGCGTAAGACGAGGCCAGTCCTGTGTGAACTGTAAGAGAGGTGGAGATTGTCGAAACCCAAACCCTCAACGGCAGGATGTGGAAAATGGGGAGCAACCACAAGTGGTGCTGGGTGGACAGGCCAATGAAGGCGCTGGACATGATCAGGTGGAGAGGGGTGCAGGTGGCGAGAGACAAGGGCAAGGTGACCAGGGTGAGGACGCCTCGCGCGAGCTCCGCTTCTGGCAGAGGTGGACACTCGAGGAGACAGAGGAGTGGGTGCGAGACGCTTACAATCATGTGGTAACGTTTTCTCCCAATAACGTATTTGAGGCCCCGAGATGTAACGCCACCAAAACCTTGATAGAGGAGAAAACCTACCTCATTAGAGCGTACAACAACTCCACGCAAATCGCCCCCTACGCTTTAAAGATTCTGGCCATACTACCGCACCTCATATGCCAACGGACTCACAAAAAGTCGAAACAATCTGAGGACGTGAAGGCGGTACAAAGAAGAATGGAGCTGTGGAGGAAAGGGGACGTCCGGAAGCTACTTGACGAGGCTAAAACACTGCAGGAGAGACTAGGCAGACGTAACAGTCGCAAGAAGGACAGTAACGACAGGGCTAGAAACTTTGCTGACAAGATGAGACAAGGCAAAGTGGCCATGGCAACTAGATCACTGTCAATAGAAGATGAGGCAGCGGGAGTCCTTCCCATGACGGAAGAGACACGCCAGATCCTTAAGGACAAGCATCCAGATGCAAGACCTGCACACCCAGAAATAAAGTTCCTTTGGGACTACACCCCACCGCATCGAGTTGCCTCGACCATATCAGCGGTGACGTGATCTGGAAGCACGCCCTTCACACGCAGGGAGCGGCTGGACCATCAGGCTTGGATGGCAAGGGGTGGAAACACCTCCTCAGTAAGAACATCTTTGGTAATCCAGCTGTGGATCTTCGCGACGCAATAGCCGCCCTAGCAAGAAAATTGGCGTCAGAGAATTGCCAACACCTCGAGCCTTTGATGGCCTGCCGGCTCATCCCGCTGGATAAAAAACCAGGCTGTCGCCCCATCGGGATAGGGGAGGTGCTCAGGAGGATCATAGGCAAGGCTGTCATGGAGGTGGTGAAGGACGACGTGAGGAAGGCGGTGGGAAACCTCCAAGTGTGTGCGGGTCAGCAGGCTGGGTGTGAAGCTGCCATTCACGCCGTCAGGAGAATGTTCGAAGACCCAGAATGCGAGGCGGTGCTGATGGTGGACGCTGCAAATGCGTTCAACAACATCAATAGGGAAACAGCACTGCACAACATCAAAATCAAGTGCCCTATATTCGCCCAATATATTGAAAATACATACAAGGAACCTGCCAGACTGTTCATCAGCAGTCATAATGACCAACGACTTGGAGACCCGGTGGCCATACAATCCTCAGAGGGCACCACCCAGGGGGACCCAGTGGCCATGGCAATGTTTGCCCTGGGAATGATGAAGCTGCAGGACATCATCCGCCATGAAAACACCAACGTCAAACAGGTGGCGTATGCGGATGACCTCACCGGGGTAGGAAAGTCTGCAGACCTCAGGAAATGGTGGGACCTCGTCAATGAACACGGCCCTAAAATAGGGTACCATCCCAACGCCACGAAGTCTGTGGTGATTGTAAAACCAGAGGCATACGATCGGGCCAAAACAGCATTCCAGGGCAGTAACGTGAAACTGTCAGTGACTGGAGAAAGACACCTCGGGGCAGCCATTGGAACAGCTGAATACAGAACCGAATATGTGAAAACGGCTGTAAAGCGCTGGGAGTCCGAACTGCAGAGGCTGAGCGAGATCACCAAAACAGAACCGCAGGCAGCCTACGCAGCATTTACGTACGGTGTCAAGCATAAATGGAACTACCTCATGAGGACAGTTCCTGATGTTGCTCCGTTACTAAAACCTCTGGAAGATGCTATCAGAAACACCTTCATACCGGCGATAGCAAAAGGTAGAAGTCCCAGTGACCATGAGAGAAGAAAGCTGGAGTTGCCGCCACGAATGGGTGGGCTCGGCATCACCAGCCCGCAAATCTGGCTGAGTCTGAATTCGTGAACTCAATCCGAATCACAGCCTCCTTGACCGGATATATTACCAATCAAAATGAAAGGGGAGAAGACAACCCTCAAGATATTAGGTCACTAAGGAATGAAATCTCCATAAACAGAGAAGGAAAACAGAGACACTCTGAGTGACCTAATGAGAGAACTCCCAGAAGACACAAGGAGGAGGACAGATATTGCACAGGAAGTGGGCGCTTCAAACTGGCTAACCACACTACCTATCAGGGCAAAAGGCTTCAACTTAAACAAAAAAGAATTTACTGATGCCCTTGCCCTCAGGTATGGCTGGCCAGTGGATGGGCTCCCAAACATGTGTAACTGTGGCTCACCCTTCAACCAAAATCATGCCATGACATGCAAGAGAGGAGGTTTCGTCTGCATGAGACATGATGAAGTAAGAGACGTAACAGCTCAGATGCTGAAAGAAGTCTGCCACGACGTGACTGTGGAACCCATGCTGCTCCCTCTGCAAGGCGAACACCTCGCCAGACGCACCGCTAATGTTTCGAACGAAGCACGAGTGGATGTTAGCGCCAGAGGGTTTTGGACTCGTGGACAAAGGGCATATTTTGACATAAGGATCTTTGATCCCATGGCCCATTGCCACAGAGACCTGACCCTTGATGCAGCCCACAGAAGAAACGAACAAGAGAAGAACAGAGCATATGAAGAAAGAATACAGAATGTGGACCAGGGCTCCTTCACCCCGGTAGTATTCACGACGGCAGGAGGGATGGGACCAAGGGCGCAGAGCTTCTACGCAAGACTCGCCGAAACACTGGCGGATAAGAAACAACAGCCAAGAAGCAGTGTGGTCGCCTGGATGAGATGCAGGCTGTCCTTCTCCCTCCTGAGGTCAGCCTTGGTCTGCCTGAGAGGAACCAGGTCACCTGCACCCAAAACCACCCGCATTGCTGACCTGGACTTTGAGGCGACGGTGGTTGATAGTCGTATCAACCACAAGCTCTGTTAGCTTAAAAATAAAATGTTTAATAAAGTTTGTAATATTAAATAAAGATGGTTGTCGGCCACAGTCATTGGCGGGGTGGGGCCAATGAATTGCTTTGTGAAAGGATATGAGAGAATATACCGTTCACAACGCAACTCTAATAGATGGAGGCCCGTAGTAGTAAAAAAAAAAAAAGTAGCAGTAGTAGTAGTAGTAATAGCAGTAGTAGTAGTAGTTGTAGTAGTAGTAAGGGGGATCTAGATGTAATAGATGATAGGTGATTTAGTGTCAGGTAGTATTAGTAATATGGTTGGATGCCACAGTCATTAGCGAACAGGAAATCTTTTTGAACCACCCAGATGTGGAGCCACGACATTTATCATCAAAGAAATTGTCACCCTGTTAAATAACTACATCCAGAACACACCACTGATCGCCCCTATCCCTGAAAATTGTATTCACTCTCCCCCATCTCTTCATCCAAAGAGCACACCCAAAGACCAAACAAGCCGAAAATATCGAGGCATTAAGAAGGCGAGTTGCCTTGTGGCAAACTAACGAGTTAGATGCCCTCCTTGGAGAAGCCAGGGCCATACAGGAGAGGCTCCCCGGACCCCAACAAAACAACACCTCCACAGAAGACAGGGCCCGGAAGTTTGCAGAGAAAATGCGACAAGGCAACGTTGCGTCTGCAACACGAGCTTTGTCAGAAAATTCCACATGGGTGTGCTTCCACTCACCAGGGACACGATCAATCAACTCAAGGAAAACATCTCCACCGAGTGACCTGAAGGGACTGAGACTGGCAGGATGTCACCAACCACCGAATCCAGTTATATACGAAAGGATAACAGGAGAGATGGTGTGGAAGAAGGCCCTCCAGACTCGTGGCAGCGCGGGGCAGCAGGCAGGAGGAGAAGCAGCAGTCCATGCCATGCGGGAGATATTCGACCACGTGGAGTGCGAAGCAGCTTTTGTTGACGCCAAAATGCCTTCAACACAATAAATGGAAAGACTATGATACACAACATTAAAAACCAAGTGCCCTAGCTTAGCTATGTATGTCGAAAATACCTATACATACCCGACCGACTTATATATAAATAGCCACAGCGGAAAAGTGAAAGTGTTAAAATCATCTGAGGGAACAACACAAGGTGACCCAATAGCCATGGCTATGTACGGCCTGGGCCTATCAGTCCTCCAAATGAAATCGCGTTCGCAGAAACACAGGTGAAACAGGTGGCTTATGCGGATGACCTCTCAGGTGCTGGTAAAATCTCAGACTTAAAAGGGTGGTGGACACTGTGAACACTGCCGGCCCTGAGATAGGATACATCCCTTAACGCCACCAAATCTGTCCTTATTGTCAAACCTGAACATTATGACCATGCTGCAGAAACTTTAGAGGAAGTGGCGTCACAGACAAAGGACGGACAACGACACTTAGGTGCAGTGATCGGGACAGAGGTATATAAGAAGGAGTACGTGGAGACAAAGTAGCTGAATGGGTGAAGGAAATAGAAGCTTTGTCTGCCATTGCCAAGACTGAGCCACACGCTGCCTATTCAGCGTACACCCACGGCATCCAACATCGGTGGACGTTCCTGATGCGCACCATCCCCGGCATCAGTCCACCTCCGACCATTGGAAAATGCCGTCAAGAATGTATTCTTGCCGGCGCTGGTGAAATCTCATGCTTTGGGGAGGAGGAGAGGATATGCTAGCACTTCCCCAAGACTGGTGGGATGGGGATCACCAACCCTGAGAAGCTGGCTGATAAGGAGAACCAAACTCCATCAGCCTTACCAGGTCACTCATCAACAGGATCATCGCTCAGGAGGCAGAGGGCGAGATAGACCAAACAGAAATAAGAGATATTAAAAGAAAAATCTCAGAAGAAAGGCAACAGGCCCAAAAAGACGAGCTGGACCGTCTTACACACCACCTGTCCACAGAAATGGGTAGAAAATACACACAGCACAGGAGGCAGGCGCCTCTAACTGGCTAACGTCATTACCAATCAGAGTAAAGGGCTTCAGCCTCAACAAACAAGAATTTGTCGACGCCATTGCTCTGAGATATGGCTGGCCGATTGAGGGACTGCCTGATCTCTGTGCATGTGGATCACCAAATGATGTCACCCACACCATGACATGTAAAAAAGGAGGCTTCGTCTGTATTCGACACGATGAAGTGAGGGATCTGACAGCCAGCATGCTCGGGGAGGTATGCCAAGACGTCACTACCGAGCCGGCACTGCTTCCCCTGGACGGCGAACACCTTCGGTACAGGACAGCCAATACCTCACAGGAGGCACGGGTTGATGGGTGCCTGCGGATTCTGGGTGCGCGGACAGCGGGCGTTCATGGACATCCGCATATTCGACCCGATGGCTGCCTGTCACCGTGAGCTGCCCCTGCAGGCCGCCCACCACAGGAACAAGCAGGAGAAGACAAGGGCATACGGTGAAAGAATCCAACATGTGGATCAGGGCAGCTTCACCCCCCTCGTCTTCACCACATCCGGCGGGATGGGTCCCAGGGCCCAATGCTTCTACGCACGCCTCGCGGAACTAATCTCAGAAAAGAAGCATCAGCCAAGGAACCACGTTGTCGCCTGGATGAGGTGTCGCCTCTCGTTCTCCCTGCTCAGGTCGGCCATCCTATGTCTCAGGGGCACCAGATACTCTGGCCCAAAAGCCACCACCATCTCCAATATGGACTATGAAGCCACAGTGGTGGAGAGTGACATTAGGGTGGGTCGGGAGGACTTGAGTAGGGAAGGAAAGGGGATCTAGACGTAATAGATGATAGGTGATTTAGTGTCAGGTAGTATTAGCGATATGGTTGGATGTCACAGTCATTAGCGAACATAGTTAGCTAATGACCTCCAATATGGAGCCTCCATGATTATGTGTCAAAATAAACATGGGTGGAGGTATCATTTATCAGTAGTAGTAGTAGTAGTAGTAGTAGTAGTAGTAGTAGTAGTAGTAGTAGTAGTAGTAGTAGTAGTAGTAGTAGTAGTAGTAGCAGCAGTAGTAGTAGTAGTAGTAGTAGTAGTAGTAGTAGTAGTAGTAGCAGCAGTAGTAGTAGTAGTAGTAGTAGTAGTAGTAGTAGTAGTAATATAAGTAATAGTAGTAGTAGTAGGAGGAGTGAGAAGTAGTAGTAGTAGTAGTGTAGTAGTAGTAGTAGTAGTAGAGATAGTAACAATAGTAATACAGAGGAAGATAGTAATAATAATGCTTATAATAATAATTACCATAATAATAACGTAATAATCTTTGGCTTTTTTAACACACTCATTCTTCATCATTTCTCATCATTCCACACTCCTCACGTCTATCTTAGTCTTCACTTTCCTCTTTTTCTTTTCTCTTCTCTCTTCTTATTCTTTATCTTTCGTCACCATCTTCTCTCTTTTTTCTTCTCTCTCTTCTTATTCCTCACCTGGTCATCCTCATATCCTCTATACAAAGACTTCCATTGCTTATACTCCATTGCAATATCTCTTTTTTCATCATGACACGCAACACCTACACGAGGAATGACTCAGACAACACACACACACACACACACACACACACACACACACACACACACACACACACACACACACACACACACACACACACACACACACACACACACACACACACATACACACAGCACACTGCAACTTTTTTTTTTTCCTTCCTTTCTTCCTTCATCCTCCTTCCATCGCTAATTCTTTCCTTCCATCCTCAACTATTTCTTACCTTCCTTTCTTCCTGCAACACTCAACACTCAAATATACACACGCACAACACACTGCAACCCTTTCTTACTTTCTTTTCCTACCTGCAACACTCAAGACTCATACAACACACATACATTCCCTCCACAACACTTCCCGTCCTTATATATATTCCCTCCACAACACTTCCCCTTCCTTTCCTTCCTTCATTCCTGCAACACTCAAGACAGGAATCGCCTTGTATTGAAGAAGATTAAGGTCTCCGAGATGACAAATAGTAAACAGCTTTAACAACAACAACAACCATCTCGAGTAAGGGGGTTCCAAGTCATCTATATACAGTTCAAAGAGGTTCCAAGGCTCTTATACACATGTCACTCGGAGCTTATGTCTTAAAGGTCAGGGAAACAGCGGCGTTGTTTGGCCCCTTACACACGGGGACACTTAGAGCGCTGCAGCAGCGCTACTCACGCGTGACTCAGTTTTAGCAGCGCTGCGGTGAAGCGCAGCTTATCTTTCTAGAAAGTGTTGTGGGGTGAGTGTCGAATTAGCGGCGCTTCTCAGCATCGCTACTAAAATTGAGTAGGGCGTTAGCAGCGTTACAATCGCCCCACGCACGCGCTGCTAAAAAAGTGACGCTGCTGCAGCTACATGTGAAAACTCCCATTGAATGCCATGTATCGTGACGAGCAGCGCTACTTTTTGTGGTCGCCACCGGCAGGGAAGCCAACCACGCAAATCTGTTTGTAGCGCTACTTTTTGTGGTCGTGAATGCGTGTGAAAGCATCCATTCATCTTCATTATTCATCAGCGGCAAATATGCTGAGCTGCGCTGCAAAGAGTCCGCGTGTGAAGGGGCGTTAGGCTCGTATTCCCAGACGCTATCGGCCCCACAGCAACGATTTCCAAAGTCCGTAGAGGAGATTAGGTTCTCAGGAGTGCTTTTTCACTTTCATGGTGCAGCAGCCTTGTCAAACTATCAATAGGCTCTTAAAACTACTCATGGAAGAACCCACAACAACCTCTATGAATCCCCTGTCAGGTGTGGCAGGGTGGGCGAGCCCCGAAATGTTTCAGAATATGGCCCTTAGTTTTTTCTTTTTAGAGACGCCTCTCACCCTCTTTTTCCTTCTTTTCTCCAATGATAAAAATATTTCGTCAGTTTCTTTATTTTTCCTCCCTTCAAAGGCCTCCCGTTTACCTATCCTAGCTTTTACTACTTATTTTAGTCGGTATAAGTTATCTATACCGTATTATCTATTTCTTATCGTGTTCTTCAAGTTTTCATTCCGTTTGAGCTTTTGTTATACTTTTATTTTCGTGAGTGTATGTATCACCTCTAAATTTACCCCCGTTTTTATCGATTCTTTCTATTATATATTTTATCTTCCTATATTTTTTTTTCTTCAGTATGTCGTATAATCTATTTCTTATCCCATTCTTTAAGTTTTCATTCTGTCTGAGCTTGTATTATGCCTCCATTCTCGTTTTATCCATTTATATTATCCTTCTGTTCGTCCCATCACTCCCCTAAAAATACTTCTTAAATTCCTATCCTTTATTCTGTTCCATATAAAATCTTCATATTCTCTATTCAAAGACTTCCATCGTTTATATATTCCAGTCATCTTTTTATTTTCCTTTTGTTTATCGACACAAAATTCCCTGACAAATGCTTCCTATATCCTTATCCTATATTTTGTTCCATTAAAAATCTGCATATTCTCTGTACAAAGCCTTCCATCGTTTATATATTTCACTTGTCTTCTTATTTTTCTTCTATTTTTCGTCCTATCGTTTCCCCTACAAATACTTCTTAAATTCCTATTCTGTATTTTGTTCCATATAAAATCTTCATATTCTCTATACAAAGACTTCCATCGTTTATATATTCCACCTTTCTTTTTTTTCCTTTAATTTCTCGTTTAAATATTCCCTTACAAATGCTTCTTAAATTCCTATCCTATATATTGTTCCATATAAAATCTTCATATTCTCTATACAATGCCTTCCATCGTTTATATATTCCACCTTTCTTTTTTTATTTTCCATTAGTTTCTCGTCTAAATATTCCCCTACAAATGCTTCTTGAACGCTTATCCTATATTTGGTTCCATTAAAAATCGTCATGTCCTCTATACAAAGACTTCCATCGTTTATATATTACACTTACATCTTTACAGAGTGGAGTCTAAGGCTCTTCGTCTCATCAGTTCTCCTTCTCCTACTGATAGTCTTCTACCTCTTAAATTCTGCCGCGATGTTGCCTCTATTTCTATTTTCTATCGATATTTCCACGCTGACTGCTCTTCTGAACTTGCTAACTGCATGCCTCCCCCCCTCCCGCGGCCCCGCTGCACACGACTTTCTACTCATGCTCATCCCTATACTGTCCAAACCCCTTATGCAAGAGAAACCAGCATCTTCACTCTTTCATCCCTCACGCTGGTAAACTCTGGTACAATCTTCCTTCATCTGTATTTCCTCCTGCCTACGACTTGAACTCTTTCAAAAGGAGGGTATCGGGACACATCTCCTCCCGAAATTGACCTTTCTTTCGGCCACCTCTTTTGATTCTTTTTTGGGAGCAGCGAGTAGCGGTCTATTTTTTATTGTTTTCTTTTTTTTGTGCCCTTGAGCTGTCTCCTTTGTTGTTGTTCCATTAAAAATCATCATTATCCTCTATACAAAGACTTCTATCGTTTATATATTCCAGTCATCTTTTTATTTTCCTTCTGTTTGTTGTCCTAAAATTCCCCTACAGATGCTTCTTATATGCTTCTTAAATGCTTCTTTTATTTTGTTTCATTAAAAATCATCATTATCCTCTATACAAAGACTTCAAACGTTTATATATTCCTCTGTAACATCTCTTTATTTCCTCTCTGCCGCTTATAAAGGTCTGCCTACCTACTGTTATCACCTGCTGTACAAAGGTTCCTACTATACTGTATAATACGATATTTTACAGTACAAAGATCCGGGTTGGGTACTGCCTGTTCTGTCTACAAAGAGTTATCTATGGGCTAGGCTGTACAAAGGTCTTTATAGTTTATCTCTTACTAGGAAGAGATACGCATTGTTTCTTTTGTTTCTCTTTACTTACTTTGTCTTTAGAATCTATATTTTACTAGGAAGAGATAGCGATTCTTTTGTTTATCGCTTACAGAGGCCTCGGGTTGTAGTTTTTTCTATTTTTTTTTCCTCTCGTATAAACAGCACACTTCGTTTCACATAAGACATATCGCTTCTCTTGTTTCTCTTTACTTTCAGAGGACTCGGTATTAGTTTTTCTTCTCCTTGTATGTAAAAACTTCACTTCTTTCGGCCTCACTGTTCCTCGTAGCTCCGTGAGGCCTTGGTTTTCTTGTATTTAGTCCTACTGTAGAGCTCACTTCGTTATGCTGTTTGTCTAGCCTCGTAAACCCTTGGTGTTTGGTTTTTAGTCCTGTTATAGAGAGCTCACATCGTTATGCTGTTCCTCGTACCTCCGTGAGGCCTTGATTTTCTGTTTTTTATTTATGTTATAGAGAGCTCATTTCGATATGCTGTTCCTCGTAGCTTCGTGAGGCCTTGATTTTCTGTTTTTTAGTCCTGTTATAGAGAGCTCACTTCGTTATGCTGTTCCTCGTAGCTTCGTGAGGCCTTGGCTTTCTGGTTTTTAGTCCTGTTGTAGAGAGCTCACTTCGTTTTGATGTTTGCCTAGCATCGTGAGGCCTTGGTTTTAGGTTTTCTTTCTCTAATAGAAACCTCACTTGTATTTCTTTCACTGTTCCTCGTATCTTATCTCTCCTGGGGCCTCGGGTTTAGGTTTCATTTTGTTTCATTGTTCTTCGTCCTTTATCTTTCCTCTTACAGAATCCTCCCTTCCACTTGTTTCACCGTTCCTCTTAGCTGTCTCACGTGCTTGTGGAGATTTCTTCGGTTAGGTTTTCCTGCAGCCTCAGGAGTGTCACCTCTATTCCTCGCCTTAATTTGTTTCATTGTTCTTCGTCCCTTATCTTCCTTCCCTTCCACTTGTTTCACCGTTCCTCTTAGCTCTGTCTCACGTGCTTGCAGATGTCTCGTCGGTTTAGTTTCCCAGCAGCCTCAGGAGTGTCACCTCTATTCCTCCTGCCGTACATAGAACTGCTTGGCGGCGGCTATCTCATATCGAGCATCTCACACCTGTTGGCTTCACCTGACACTTAGCGCTGCAGGTAAATTGACAGGTAAATTGCCTCCTTGTGTTCTGCTAGAGAGTTTCGTTCGGGGTAGACATCGCCCTCGTTCTCTATTTCTTTCTATCGCGTACAAATTGGCACATAAAATACTGATCCTATACCTTCCTTATCGCGTACAAATTGGCACACAAAATACTGATCCTATACCATCCTTATCGCGTACAAATTGGCACTCAAAATACTGATCCTATACCTTCCTTATCGCGTACAAATTGGCACACAAAATATTGATCCTATACCTTCCTTATCGCGTACAAATTGGCACACAAAATACTGATCCTATACCTTCCTTATCGCGTACAAATTGGCGCACACAATACTGATCCTATACCTTCCTTATCGCGTACAAATTGGCACACAAAATACTGATCCTATACCTTCCTTATCGCATACAAATTGGCACAGAAAATACTGATCCTCGTTTAACATTTTTCTTACCGCGTACAAATTGGCACACGTAATACTGATCCTATACCTTCCTTATCGCGTACAAATTGGCACACGTTATCCTCACCCTTGTTAAACATACATTATATTCATATACCGCGTACATATTGGTACAAGTTATGCTGACCCTCCTTCTGCACCATTCTTAGCGTACAAATTGGCACTCGTAATACTGACCCTATACCCTTCTCATCGCGTACAAATTGGCACACATAATACTGACCATCCTATTAATACCTTCCTTACCGCGTACAAATTGGCACAGGGGCATAGTCCTCCTCGTTCACTCTTTACTTTTTGGTCTAATTCTTTCATACTTGTCTAACTCCTTACACTTTTCTTAGTTTTGTTTTGTTCTTTACTCCTTCCTATTTTTCCTTATTTCTTATTCTTTACTCCTCCTTTCTCATTCTCTCATAATTTCTCACTCTTTAATCTTTTCCCCACTCCATCGCACTTATTCTATTTTTGTTTTACTCTTTACTCTTTCATGTTTTTCCTCATTTCCTATTCTTACTCTTTACTCCTTCTTATTTTTCCTTATTTCTTATTCTTTACTCTTCCTTTCTCATTCCTTCATACTTTCTCACTCTTTACTCTTTTCCCCACTCTATACTTTTCAGTCTAATTCATTCTTACTTGTCTAACTCCTTACACTTTTCCTATTTTTGTTTTACTCTTTACCCTTTCTTATTTTTCCTTATTTCCTATTCATTACTCTTCCTTTTTCATTATTTCATAATTTCTCACTCTTTGCTCTTTTCCCCACTCCATCACATCCCTAGCAGCGACCAGGCCTAACAGGACCAGCTAGCTACATAGGCACACACCCACACACCCACACCCTAGCTCCCTCACGTCACTCTTCATTAACACCGCTAACGGCCACGCACTGTCTTATTCCCTCGCGGCCTTGACCTGGCAACACCTCGGAGAGACGGGGGTAGAGACTAACATGGGCAAGGCTCTCGGCAAGGCTTATGTTTACTAGATTCTTGGATGAGCTTACGGAGTCTCATTTAGTGTCATGGGTATCGTTGGAGGCATAAGATTGGGGTTTTTCTTTCTTTCCTTTTTTCTCTTTCTTCCCGCTAACACATCGACAAGGCTCTCGGAATGGTTTATATTTACTGTTTTACTTTTACAGGAGTCTTACGTGAGCTTACGGTGTCCCTTTTACTGTATGAGAGGCGTGGGAGGCTTAGGGTTGGGTTTTATCTTTCTTTCTATATTTCTTTCTGCTCTTTCTTCCCTGTAACACATGGGCAAGGCTCTGTACAATGCCTATGTTTAGAGTCTTGGATAAGCTTATGGAGTCCCTTTTACTGTATGAGAGGCGTGGGAGGCTTAGGGCTGGGTTTTATCTTTCATCCCGAGCTGCTTCGTTTTCATCACTTTGAGCCTCGAGACCCCAAAACGATTAATGGCACCAAGACATCTGACTAACATAAACATAAACGCATTAATACTATGAATCACTGGTGTCACGGCGCACGCACACACACACGCACGCACGGTGATGCTGCTGCCTTGTCGCTGCGTCCGTGTGGCACCCCGCGGCGGACAGGGAGAGAGAAGGCGAGGGAAAGGAGAGGGAAGAGAGAAATAAGTCCAGGTTAGGGTCGGCGCGGTGGGCTCCCAAAGTGCAGTCCCGTGTCGAGGCGAGCGGAATCCTTAATGCCAGGTAGCGGCGAGGGAGGAGCCGAGGCAGGAAACTGACTCCCTTCCTCCCTTTAAGGGCGTGGGAGGGGCGGCGCGCGAGGGGCGGGCCGGGGGGTCAGTGCCAGGCGGGGGACATGGCTGGGGTGATACCGGTGGCCAAGTCCCTCTGCAGCAGGAGGTAGGGGCGGTTGTTGAGGCCGCGGTGGGTCTCCGTCACCACGCCCACGGTCTCCTCGGACTCCGTGAGCGTCCCCTCGTCCTCGCTGCTGCCGCCCACCGCCATCACCACGTCCTCGTCCGCTCCCTCACGCCAGTACGAGGATGCCTCCCACATGGGCCCGGCTTTGCTACGCCCTCGGGCAATGAGAAACCCACACACCAGCAAGGCCACGCCCACTGAAGAGGCCACCACGCCTGCGGCCACAACCGCCCAGTCGGTGACGTGGCCGCGGCTGAGACGACCGAGAGGCAGCGGCTGGCCGGGATTCAGGCCGTGGTTGCCAGCGCCGCGGAACACCCAGAGGTCCTTGGTGTGCTCCAGGATGCTGGAGGGCCGCGCGGCGGGTCTTGATGCGTGGCGCTTCTTCTCTGTGATTTTATTACGAATATTTCTGAGTGGCTTGTGTGCCTTGAGGGTCGCCTTCTCCCGGACCGTTTCACCGTGCAGTGCCACCCCCAGGCGAGGCTTTGCGCTGCTCCGTGGGGCCGCTGGGGGGTGCACGGTGGAATGGTGGTCAAAGGGCGGCATGCGGTTGTGTATGATCCAGTATGGCAACGTGGTGGGCGTGGGGGCGTTCGTTGGAGTCGTTGTAGGCGTGGGTTGGCGTGGAGAGGGCGTGGGTGCCCTTTGGGAAGATGCTACAGCCGTCGGGGTGGTGCTGTGTCCCTCTGGTGTTGTCTGTGGGTGGATGTCTGTCGTGGCCGCTGTCTCCACGTCCACGTAACTCACTGAAGCGTTGACTGGCGGGGGTTCGTGACGTGGGGCGCTGGTCACGGCTGCATCATCCTCATCATCCATTATAGAATTACTCTCTTCCGTCATCCTCATCGTAGCGTTACTCTCCTCAGTGCTGTTGTGTGTGTCCGTGATGATCTCCTGAGTCGCAGAGATGCTAGTGGTAGTGGTGGTGGTAGTGGTGGTTGTCGTAGTGGGGATCGTGGTGGTAAGGAGGTGGGAGGCGATGGTAGTTATGGTCGGGAAGTCGCTGTCCTCAAGAAGCATGACTGGTTTGTAGCCGAGAGTGGTGGGAACGGCGCACCTGAGGAGAGAGAGAGAGAGAGAGAGAGAGAGAGAGAGAGAGAGAGAGAGAGAGAGAGAGAGAGAGAGAGAGAGAGAGAGAGAGAGAGAGAGAGAGAGAGAGAGAGAGAGAGATAGAGAGAGAGAGAGAGAGAGAGAGAGAGAGAGAGAGAGAGAGAGAGAGAGAGAGAGAGAGAGAGAGAGAGAGAGAGAGAGAGAGAGAGAGAGAGAGAGAGAGAGAGAGAGAGAGAGAGAGAGAGAGAGAGAGAGAGAGAGAGACCTAATGGAAATGAAAGATATGTAAAGAAAGGTTAATTTAGTGAAAAGAAAGACAGGTAGAAAGCTATATTAGTGAAAACTGGAACCGACTATTCGTAGAGTAAATAAAATCGGCAAAATACAACCTGCGCGGAAGATATAGAAGATAGATAAAGGAAAAAGGATAGATTAGTGGAAAATGGAACCGATTATTAGAAGAAAATAATATAAAAGAAAGATACAGAAAATAAGGTAAGATTAGTGAGAAGTCTAACCGAATATCCAAAGTAGCATAAATGGCAAAATACAACCTGTGCATTTAGATGTAAAAAAAAAAAAGTAGAGGTAGGAGAGATAGAAAAGAGACAGAAAAAGTAAAATTTCTAAAAAAATAGAACCCGTAGAGTAAACAGAATCGTCAAAATACAACCTGCGCATCAAAAGGAAAAGAAATGATGAAAAGGTTGGATTAGTGAAACGTGGAACCGAGAATCCGTAGAGTAACACAATAAGCAATATGCATCCTGCTCAGAAGATACAGAGGGAAGCTATGTAAGAAAGGTTAAAGTAGTGAAAAAACAGAACCGATTTAACTTAGAGTGACACAAATGGCAAAATAAAACCTGATCATCTAAAGGAAAAGAAAGATGTATATAAAAAAGTTAAGTTAGTGAAAAGAAAGATAGGTAGAAGGATACATTAGTGAAAAGTGAAACCGATTATCCGTAAAGTAACAGAATCGGCAAAATACAAACTGCGCAGAAGATATAAGATATCCATATAGAAATAAAAGGAAAAAGTAGTGAACAGTGAAATCAATTATACAAAGAATAACACAATTGGTAAACTAAAAGTAAACTAAAACGTGGGGACCAAAGGGAAAAGAATGACATAGAGAAGAAAGGTCAGATTAGTGAAAGATAGAACCGGTTATTACGTAGTAGAAAGAGAAAGGGACGAATTCGTTACGCACAGAGATAGTAACGAAATAGCAACAAAACGACAACAAAAAACTGCGCATCTGAAGAAAAAAAGTGATAGTGGGATAGAAGAAAACAAGGTAAATATGAGTAAAAAAATTGAAGAGGCTTTTAGTAGAGCGAAAAAATGGAAATAATTAGGAATAAAACAACTGCGCATCTGAAAAAAAAAAGTGATAGTGGGATTGAAGAAAAAAAGGTAAATAGGAGTAAAAATCGAAGAGGCTTTTAGTAGAGTGAAAAAAAAGAAAAAAATATCCGTTGATCGAGTAACAAAATAGGAACAAAACAACAACAAAAAACTGCGCATCTGCAAGGGAAAAAGAGATAGAGGGATAGAAGATAAGTTAGTAAAAAATCGAAGAGGCTTTTAGTGAAATGAAAATATAGAAATGATAACCTTTTGATTGAGTAACAAAATAGGAAGAAAATAACAACAAAAACTACGCATCTGAAGAGAAAAAGAGATAGAGGGATAGAAAAAAAAAGATAAAGTAGTAAAAAATAGAAGAGGCTTTTAGTAGAATGAAAAAAAAATGGAAATAATTCTCCGTCGGTCGAGTAACAAAATAGGAACAAAATAACAACTGCGCATCTGAAGGAAAAAAAGTGATAGTGGGCTAGAAGAAAAAAGATAAATATGAATAAAAGATCGAAGAGGCTTTTAGTAGAATAAAAAAAAGGAAATAATTATGAATAAAACAACACCTACGCATCTGAAGAAAAAAGTGAAAGAGGGATAGAAGAAAAAAAGGTATATATGAGTAAAAAACACGAAGAGGCTTTCTAGATGAATGAAAAAAAATGGATGTAATTAGCCGTGGATCGAATAACAAAATAAACAAAACAACAAAAATACGAAACTGGAAGGGAAAAGAGATAGAGGGATATAAAAAAAAAATAGTAAAACCTAGAAGAAGCTTTTAGTAGAATGAAAAAAATGGAAATAATTATACGTTGATCAAGAATAAAAACAACAACAAAACTACGCATTTGAAGGGAAAAACAGATAGAGAAATAGAAAAAAGGAAATTAGAGTGAAAAGTAGAAAAGCTTAACAGTATAATGAAAAAAATGGAGGTCGCAAAAAACACCAAAAACTGGAGTAATGGAATAAAAAAAAAGAAAAATTAGAGTGAAATATAGAACAGTTTATCAGCAGAAAGAGGAGGCAAAAAATGAAAAAGATACAGATAGGACAACTGGTGAAAATACTAACAGACAACACCGATTATACTTAGAGAGACGGAACCCTGGCGAGGGTGGATAAAGTGCAGTTACGGATTATAACAGAACACTTACGGACATATAAAAAATGGAGAGAGAGAGAGAGAGAGAGAGAGAGAGAATCCACTAATAACAACGAATTTGAGTAATCGATGATACGTTGTCTCTCTCTCTCTCTCTTTTTATTTTTTATTTAAACAAATTTTTACAAAAAAAGGTGGCTCAAAATTACATTTTTTCGGTATAATTATTCTAAGAGCCTGTGTATGGGACAAATTGATTTGTCGAATGTTGAAACATAGAAGCATACAAATACAAAATACAAAAAAGTAAAGAAAAAACATGTAAAAACAATATGGAATAATGTCAGTTTGTCACTTTATATTTATAGTTTATAGCACTAGCGCACTTGGGTGTCCCTCACGCCACCTGTGAGCAGCCAGCTTCACCTGCTGCGTGCTCATGTTCTCTACTTGGGGAATGGCTGCCGTGAGCATGTTCCACAGGCGTGTGGTCCTGGCTGTATAAGTGCGCTGGTGCTGCCTGGAGTGTGATCGAGGCACCTCCACGAGCTGGTCACCGGAGAGTGTAGTCCGGGTGAACCTCTGAGCAGCGCGTGGAGGGAGCCTCAAGCTGCTGAGGTGGGGAACCCCCTGCACCTGGGCTTTGTGACACACCACCAGTGCTGAGACATCAGCACTGGTCGTCTGCCACTGTGACATCGCTGGAGCGGTGCTCCAGCGATGTCACAGTGGCAGATGACTCCTCCAGGTGCTCGCTGGCCTTCACCAGACGCAGTGCTCGTCGCTGCACTGCGTCGAGCCTCTGCATGTGGGTGGCAGCACTCGCCATCCAGCACAGGGCACCGTACTCCAGATACGGACGTATCTGTGCCTTGAAGAGAGTGAGGATGCCCCGTGGGTCGAGGGATCCCGCTACTCTTCGCAGGGCAGAGACTCGCAGGGAGGCCTGGCGGGCAACAGCTCGGACGTGGAGGTCGAAGCGCAGGCTTTGGTCCACAGTCACTCCCAGGACCTTGATGTGATCCTGGAGGGGCAGACTCTTGCCTCCAAGACGCAGCTGGCCTGAGACTGCTCGAGAGGCGTCTGGGGACCGTGAGATGACCATGGCCTGCGTCTTCTCCGGGGCGAGGGTGACCTGCCACTCCTCTCCCCACTGCTCCACCAGGCTGAGCTGCCTGTTGATCTTCTCGACGGCGCGCTGGCTGTCGGGACGGCAGTAGGAGCGGGAGAGTGTGCAGTCATCGGCGTAGGCTGACACTGCCGATAGCTGCCGGAGGAGATCGTCGATATATATGTTCCACGGGATTGGGCCAAGCACGGAACCCTGTGGAACTGAGGCATGCACTGGTGAAGGCCTTGATGACTGCCCGTTGATCACCACCTGAAGGGTCTCTCTTTTTGTGGTGAAGAGGTAGGAGGAAGAAGGAAAGGAAGAAAGAGAAACGGTTGGAGAAAAAAAAGACTGAGGAGAGAAAAAAAGGGAAGAAGGAGGAGAAGAAAGAGTGAAGAGATGAGTAGAGAGAGAGAGAGAGAGAGAGAGAGAGAGAGAGAGAGAGAGAGAGAGAGAGAGAGAGAGAGAGAGAGAGAGAGAGAGAGAGAGTGGACGAAATAGAGAGAAATGAAAACACTGAATAAACAAGACTAACACAGAGTAAGAGAATTGAAGTCTAGAGAACAATGAACAGTTGGAAGATGAAAGGAAGGGAAGGGAAAGAGAGAAAGAAAAACAAGACTAAAATCTATCAAAAGAATACAGGAAGATAAGGAGAGGGAGGAAGGAGGAAGAGAAGAGGAAAGGAGATGAAAGAGAGATGGAGAAAGGGAAGGGAGGAAAGGAAGGAAGGAGGGAGAGAAGAGGAAGGAAAAGAAGGAAGGAGAGAGGGAGGGAAAGGCCGAGGAGAGACGGGAAGGGCAGGTGTAGGAAGGGAGTATGGGACTAGAAGATGGGAAGATGTTGTGAAAGAAAATGGGAGGATGATGTGAAAGAAGATGGGAAGATGATGGGAAAGAAAATGGGAAGATGGTGTGAAAGGAAATGGGAGGATGATGTGAAAGAAGATGGGAAGATGATGGGAAGGAATATGGGGAGATGGTGTGAAAGAAAATGGGAGGATGATGTGAAAGAAAATGGGAAGATGATGTGAAAGAAAATGGGAGGATGATGTGAAAGAAAATGGGAAGATGGTGTGAAAGAAGATGGGAAGATGGTGTGAAAGAAAATGGGAAGATGATGGAAAAGAAAATGGGAAGATGTGAAAGAAAATGGGAAGATGATGGAAAAGAAGATGGGAAGATGATGGGAAAGAAGATGGGAAGATGATGTGAAAGAAAATGGGAAGATGATGTGAAAGAAAATGGGAAGATGATGGGAAAGAAAATGGGAAGATGATGTGAAAGAAAATGGGAAGATGATGGGAAAGAAAATGGGAAGATGATGGGAAAGAAAATGGGAAGATGATGGGAAAGAAAATGGGAAGATGATGGGAAAGAAAATGGGAAGATGATGGGAAAGAAAATGGGAAGATGATGTAAGAGGAGATAGAAAGATGGTAGGCAGGTAAAGGAAGGAAGGAAGGGCGAAGGAAGGGAGGAAGGTGAAGATGGAAGGGAAGGGAGAGGGAGAGGAGAGTTAGGAGAGGAAGGGAGGAAAGTGAAGGAAGGGAGGAAAGGGAGAGAGAGCAGAGGTACAGTTAAGTGAGAGAGGTAAGGAGGAAGGTGAAGGAAGGGAGAAATAATGAAAGGTAAAAGAGGGAGAAAGGGAGGACAGTTAAAGAAAGGAAGGAAGGAAATAGAGGAAGTTGTACTAAAGGAGGGAAGGAGGAGGAAGGTAAAGTAAGTGAGAGTGGAGAGAGGGAGGAAGGTGAGGAAGGGAGAGAGAGAGAGGTAAGAGAGGAAGGGAAGGAGAGATGAAGGGGAGTGGTAAAGAAAGGTGAATAAAGGGAGGGGAGAGGTAAAGAAAGGAGGAAAGTGAGAGGGAAGGGTGAGGCAGTGAGGGAGGGAGGAGGGAGGTAATGGAGGATGGATAAGGAAAGGAGGGAAGGAGGAGAGAGATTAAGTAAGTGAGGGAGGGAGAGAGGAAGGAAGGTGAAGGAAGGGAAGGGAGATGGAGAGAAGAGGTACGGGAGAAAGAGCAAATGAAGAGGTTAATGAAGAGGAGAGGAACAGAGGAGAGGTAAGAAAGGGAGTGAGGGAGGGAGGTAGAACAGGTATAGGACGGGAAAGAGGAAATGGAGGAAGGTTAAGGAAAGGAGGGAAGGAAGAAAGAGATCAAATAAGTGAGGGAGGGAGAGAGGAAGGAAGGTGAAGGAAGGGAAGGGAGATGGAGAGAAGAGGTAAGGGAGAGAGAGCAAAGGATGAGGTAAATGAAATGAAAGGAGAGGAGGGGACAGGTAAGTGAAGAGGAACAGAGGAGAGGTAAGCGAGGGAGGGAGGGAGAGAGGAAGGTGAAGGAAGGGAAGGAAGATGGAGAGAAGAGGTGAAGGAGAGATAGCAAATGAAGAGGAGAGGGTTGGACAAGTAAGAGGAGAGGAACAGAAGAGAGGTAAGAGAGGAAGGGAGGGAGGTCGGGCAGGTAATGGTATGAGCTGCTCACCTGATGCTGTGTGACCTGTAGAAGTGGACGGGCGAGTGTGTCATCCAGTTCTTCGTCCACAACACCCGCTCCGGCACGTCACACCGCCACGCGTTGCCGCTCAGCTTGACCACACACACACACACACACACACACACACACACACACACACACACACACACACACACACACACAGACACAGACACACAGAAACACAGAAACACACGAAGGAAGGAAAGGAAAAAAAAAGCATTAGAATCATTGAACGAAATTTTTCACACATACACTTAAATACACACACACACACACACACACACACACACACACACACACACACACACACACACACACACACACACACACACACACACACACACACACACACACACACACACACACACACGAGGGAAGGAAAGGAAAAAAAAAGAGCATTAGAATCATTGAACAAATTTTCACACACACACACACACACACACACACACACACACACACACACACACACACACACACACACACACACACACACACACACACACACACACACACACACACACACACACACACACACACACACACACACACACACACACAGACACACACACACACACACACACACACACACACACACACACACACACACACACACACACACACACACAGACACAGACACAAACACACACGAGGGAAGGAAAGGAAAAAAAAGAGCATTAGAATCATTGAACAAATTTTCACACACACACACACACACACACACACACACACACACACACACACACACACACACACACACACACACACACACACACACACACACACACACACACACACACAGACACAGACACAGACACACACACACACACACACACACACACACACACACACACACACACACACACACACACACACACAGACACACACACACACACACGAGGGAAGGAAAGGAAAAAAAAGAGCATTAGAATCATTGAACAAATTTTTCACACACACACACACACACACACACACACACACACACACACACACACACACACACACACACACACAGACACAGACACACAAACACACACGAGGGAAGGAAAGGAAAAAAAAGAGCATTAGAATCATTGAACAAATTTTCACACACACACACACACACACACACACACACACACACACACACACACACACACACAAAGGAAGGAAAGGAAAAAAAAAAGAGCATTATAATCATTGAACGATTTTTTTCACACATACACTTAAATACACACACACACACACACACACACACACACACACACACGAAAAAAAAAACGACAAGAGAAAGACGAAACTGCATCATACGGTTTTCATATTGACTCAAACACATCCTCTCTCCTCCTCCTCCTCCTCCTCCTCCCGCTCCTCCTCCTGCTATTGCTTCTGTTCCTGCTCTTCCAACACCCTCACGCAAGACACCAAACCATTAGCATCATAAAAAGAATGCGTTTTACACTTCCCCGCACACGCAGGTTACAAGCCCGACAACGTTCACATCACAGCAGGAATGTATTTTATGGCCTGTTAGCGTACGTAAGGAAGAGAAGGGAGAGGAGAGAGTAGAAGAGAGATGCGAAGAGAAGGGAAGCGAAAAGAAAGGAAGAGAAAAGCAAAGAAGATGAGAGGAGAGGAGAAAAGAGAAGAGAAGACAAGGGAAAAGAAAGCCTTGCCCAGTGTGTGTGCCTGGACGCCGAAAGGTTTACCAACATGACCCCCGAGGTAGCCGGTGACGCGTGATTCAGGGCGCCGCGACTGGCTCGGGTCCGGCATGCATGGCAGAGTTTAAAGGCCCATCATTCATCCCTGCGCCGCCCTCAAGGTCACGCTGGCCTTAGCCCCGCCCCGGCACACGATAGAAAACGGGATTTTTGTAAGGCAGACTCCGGGATTTGATGGCGCTCCCTGCTGGAGTGACTGACTTAGTTTAAGAATGGCTGATTGAATGCCTTGACTGACTGACTGACTTATCTTGACTAGCTGACCATGCTGATGTAGGTGGCTGACTGACTGACTGACTCGCTGGCTGTGTGGCTACGAAAATAGCTGACTGAATGCCTGACTGACTAAATGACTGACTGACTGACTGACTGACTGACTAGCAGTCTGACTACCTACGTAACTGTCTGACTGCCAGACTAACTAATGTATAATTGAATGACTGATTTGGCTGACTGACTGACTGACTGACTCTGTGGCTACGTAAAAAAAATGATTGGTTGCCTGACTGACTAAATGACTGACTGACTGACTGAATGAATGAATGAATGGCAAACGGACTGACTGAATGAATGAGTGAATGGTTAACCCGGTAGGAAGCAGCGGGGATCATGTTTCTTAATGGTTCCTCCAAGTGAGAAAAATGAGAAAAAATCACCCTCACTCAAACCACTTCATAATATATATCCAAGCATTTGTGATCAGATTATGTATCATCTATTTAGGGGGGTTTATATCATGGCACAAATTTGGCCCGTCGCTGCTACAAGGTGAAGCCACAAATTTGGACCGTTGCTGCTACCGGGTTAACTATCTAACTGACTGGCTAACTGACTGAGTGACTGACTGATTGACTGACTGGTGGACTGAGAGAGAGAGAGAGAGAGAGAGAGAGAGAGAGAGAGAGAGAGAGAGAGAGAGAGAGAGAGAGAGAGAGAGAGAGAGAGAGAGAGAGAGAGAGAGAGAGAGAGAGAGAGAGAGAGAGAGAGAGAGAGAGAGAGAGAGAGAGAGAGAGAGAGAGAGAGAGAGAGAGAGAGAGAGAGAGAGATGGGGGGGAGGGGAATATATAGACGACTGAAGGAGTAACGGGGATAATATACAGACGGATGAAGGACGAGGAATAAATGGAACATATTAACAGATGAAGGAGGGACGGAGAGACACGAATAGAAAGAAACTGAGAGAAAGAATGTACGAGCAGGTATTAGACAAAATAGACAGGAGACGGTGACTGGCAGTGGGACAGGAAAGGAAAGTGTGTTGGGGCTGGAAGAGGAAGAACATGTGCGGGCATGAACGAGACGGAGCAAAAGAGAAGGAGACTGAATGAAGGACAAAGACGAAGAGAGAAAAAGAGAGGAAGTGAGCCAGACGTCGCCTGCCTCCGTGTGTTTCTTTCTTGTTTTGTTATCCATCAAGGTGAGGATATTATTTTTTTCATGGATGTTAGTGAAAAGCCTATTCAGTATTGACGAGACAGCCGTGCCCGTGAAACGCTGCCACTGTTACAGAGGAAGTGTTGTGTTCCCACACGCTACATTCCCTGCTCCCTCAGCACAGCTCCGCCTCGCTATTTCCAGCACACTCCAAATTCAGGGTGACGCCTCGCCGCTGTGCTCAGCGTGATAAGCTCGCCTTGTGTCTCAGCTACACAGTCGTCGTGTTGTTCCCTACATCACACTGCGGCCTCGTGTGTCACTGTGTGTGCTTGTATGTGTGTGGGGAATGTGATGCGTCTAGTGTGCTGGCATTGAGATAACGTTAAACACTGTGTGTGCCTTGTGTGTGTGTGGGGAATGTGATGCGTCTAGTGTGCTGGCATTGAGATAACGTTAAACACTGTGTGTGCCTTGTGTGTGTGTGGGGAATGTGATGCGTCTAGTGTGCTGGCATTGAGATAACGTTAAACACTGTGTGTGCCTTGTGTGTGTGTGGGGAATGTGATGCGTCTAGTGTGCTGGCATTGAGATAACGTTAAACACTGTGTGTGCCTTGTGTGTGTGTGGGGAATGTGATGCGTCTAGTGTGCTGGCATGGAGATAACGTTAAACACTGTGTGTGCCTTGTATGTGTGTGGGGAATGTGATGCGTCTAGTGTGCTGGCATTGAGATAACGTTAAACACTGTGTGTGCCTTGTGTGTGTGTGGGGAATGTGATGCGTCTAGTGTGCTGGCATGGAGATAACGTTAAACACTGTGTGTGCCTTGTGTGTGTGTGGGGAATGTGATGCGTCTAGTGTGCTGGCATTGAGATAACGTTAAACACTGTGTGCCTTGTTTGTGTGTGTGGGGAATGTGATGCGTCTAGTGTGCTGGCATTGAGATAACGTTAAACACTGTGTGTGCCTTGTGTGTGTGTGTGGGGAATGTGATGCGTCTAGTGTGCTGGCATTGAGATAACGTTAAACACTGTGTGTGCCTTGTGTGTGTGTGTGTGGGGAATGTGATGCGTCTAGTGTGCTGGCATTGAGATAACGTTAAACACTGTGTGTGCCTTGTGTGTGTGTGGGGAATGTGATGCGTCTAGTGTGCTGGCATTGAGATAACGTTAAACACTGTGTGTGCCTTGTGTGTGTGTGTGGGGAATGTGATGCGTCTAGTGTGCTGGCATTGAGATAACGTTAAACACTGTGTGTGCCTTGTGTGTGTGTGGGAATGTGATGCGTCTAGTGTGCTGGCATTGAGATAACGTTAAACACTGTGTGTGCCTTGTGTGTGTGTGGGGAATGTGATGCGTCTAGTGTGCTGGCATTGAGATAACGTTAAACACTGTGTGTGCCTTGTGTGTGTGTGTGTGCGGACTGTGATGACTATAGTTTGCTGGCATTCATATAACTTTAAACACTGTGTGTGCCTTGTGTGTGTGTGTGTGGGATGTGATGCTTCTAGTGTGCTGGCATTGAGATAACGTTAAACACTGTGTGTGCCTTTGTGTGTGTGTGGGGAATGTGATGCGTCTAGTGTGCTGGCATTGAGATAACGTTAAACACTGTGTGTGCCTTGTGTGTGTGTGGGGAATGTGATGCGTCTAGTGTGCTGGCATTGAGATAACGTTAAACACTGTGTGTGCCTTGTGTGTGTGTGGGGAATGTGATGCGTCTAGTGTGCTGGCATTGAGATAACGTTAAACACTGTGTGTGCCTTGTGTGTGTGTGGGGAATGTGATGCGTCTAGTGTGCTAGCATTGAGATAACGTTAAACACTGTGTGTGCCTTGTGTGTGTGTGTGTGGGGAATGTGATGCGTCTAGTGTGCTGGCATTGAGATAACGTTAAACACTGTGTGTGCCTTGTGTGTGTGTGTGTGTGGGGAATGTGATGCGTCTAGTGTGCTGGCATTGAGATAACGTTAAACACTGTGTGTGCCTTGTGTGTGTGTGGGGAATGTGATGCGTCTAGTGTGCTGGCATTGAGATAACGTTAAACACTGTGTGTGCCTTGTGTGTGTGTGGGGAATGTGATGCGTCTAGTGTGCTAGCATTGAGATAACGTTAAACACTGTGTGTGCCTTGTGTGTGTGTGGGGAATGTGATGCGTCTAGTGTGCTGGCATTGAGATAACGTTAAACACCGGCGTACCAGAAAATTGAAAAGGGGGGGCCAATATATATATATATATATATATATATATATATATATATATATATATATATATATATATATATATATATATATATATATATATATATATGTATATGTATATATATATATATATATATATATATATATATATATATATATATATATATATATATATATATATATAATTTTTCTGCGTCCAGTATTATTAAAAGGATTCAAGTTAGATAGCAAGGGTAAATTTGTTATTTTTTATACATACATGTATTGATACATACATATACATACATTGTACATTTTAGAAATTTATTGGCAGCATACAAGTACAACATAAATCTGGGAGATTTAAATAATCTTAAAAGTACTAATTTTATGTTACTTGAGCGAACATTACTTTTAAAATCTTGTTCATTTTTGTAATTTGGACTGCAAAAATTTACCCTCGAAACAACACTACTTACTCTAGAACTAAATGTTCTGATAAAAAAAGTAATATACTGGCAAGGAAAAAAATGTTATATTCATATAACATGTATAATCTTCGTTTATACAGGCTGCTGCTGTAATACATATTTTTACAAGATACATGGAAACTGGGTCAGGTATTCTATGAATACAAAATAAAAATTAACTAGATGAATTAGATTAGTTACTGTCAACAACAATACATTGTAACTGGTTTACCTCTCAAATTTAGGCGTCTGTTCTTACGTGCAAATTCATCAAGGACTTCATGATCAAGATTTGTGTCACAATGGACAGAGTAAGGCCAGTCCATTTAAACGACTTTCACTCACTGCGTTCCTAAGGTACGTTTTAAGCAATTTAAGGGCACTTAATAATCGCTCATTGGTGAAAGTGCTAACAGGTAGGGTTGAAAAATTTGCAATAGGGTGGAAAATTTTGGACGCGTGCCCAATTTTTTGGCACATGCTAATGTCTCAAGAACTTGCTTTGACCTCTCATGAGATTCACGACGCTCCCAATAACTCTGCCCCCGTAGATATTCATCTTCAACGAGATCGGCATCTCCATCAAGAAATTTCCATAAAATTCAACTGACTCCTTCAGTTTACCAAAGCCATTATCAACTGAAAAAGAGGGAACAAGATTTCCCAACAAAAAGCTCCTACTGTGTTTAAATGCAAACCTTTCCTAAGTTGTGCTATAGCAGTGTCCGAAAATGGGAGAAAATAGCTCTTCGATAGTACTCCTATGGAGTTGCTGTTGAAGGGTTAGCCTTTATTATGTTTATGATGACCACTGATTGTTCAAGGCTTCTGGATGATATCTCCGTACCTTTCCTCAGCTTGGGCAAAAAGTTGGTTGAACTTATTTCCATCACGATAGGACTGAAATGCATCTATGCAGCTCTGTGTAGCTACACTTCCATGAGCACCCATCAGTTCTTGTTGTGACCCCTGCAGCTTTTCTGGCAAGGGTTTAGTGACACTTAGAACTGAGGTGAGCACTTCCAAACTCATGAGAAAACCTGGGTCACTTATTGCTATAGATTAGACTTGGCTGCTGATTCTTCACCTAACGTGTCTTGCAGTAATTATTCTTAATCATTATTTCATTATTTACCCACCTGATTAACTGAATTATCCGGGCATCAGCCGAGTCAGTAATGACTTTCCTACACCACATAAAGTACGTACGTGAAGCGTTTTCTGGCGTTTTGTGACCAGGGAGGAAATATGTAAAGAATGGAAAGACACAAATCCCAAGCCTGCGTGAATTCAAGAAATGACACACGCTATAGAAAAAAAGTATTACATAAACAGAAAATGAAGTCTATCAATCATAATTTTAGAAATTTGGAATCTGTGGTCAGAAAATATTATACGGATAACATGAATAGGCTACGGCCACGTGAGCCTACGTCGTCAACGAATGTTTCTCAAAATAGATCACCTGCTCTTATTCAACTCAGCAGCTCCATTGTTCAAGTGCTGAGCATACAATAGTCACTCAGCCACTCTACACTGTCCACTGTCAAGCACAAAACGGTCATTAAAGGTGGTTATATGAAGCGCTGCCTGCGACAAGGGGCCAAGCGCCAAAAGTAAACAAACGAGAAAACTGCATGTAAAGGTAATGACACGGCGTGCGTCGGTCGGTCACCATCGCTTTACTTTACCTGTCTCGTGTGTCCTAAACAGAGTATATGCAACTATGTGTTATACTCCGTTAGAGACTACATTTTCTTGGCTTTTACTTGATATACATTGATTTCGTAATGTTGAATAACAAAAGAGTTATAAAATGATGAATAATGCAGTGTGTTAAGCAGGAACAATTTTCGGATTTTGAAAGTATTACGTGGCCCAGTAATTACTACCTTGGAAAAACAATCAATTGATAGACAGCATCTCTTAATAGTTCATTTAGGACAGGTCTTAGACTCCTAAATAAAAGACTAACTGTACGTATGTTCGTTGAATGACAATAATTTTAGTCCTCCCCGCAGGCGCCACCCTATCCGCGGTAGGGAGGGACGACGCGTAACGCTGCCAGGCGTACGACAGCCTCCTCCTTGTGTTACCTTCCACTACACTTCTCTCTCTCTCTCTCTCTCTCTCAGAATGCATAGGCACTTACCATTATCACATTATTCATTTATTTTTTTATTTGTTTTCATTTCACTATATTGTAACCTACTCATTTTCATTCTCCTTCGTCTCTCTCTCTCTCTCTCTCTCTCTCTCTCTCTCTCTCTCTCTCTCTCCTAGTCCTTTAGAATGCTTAGGTAATTACCATTACCACATTTTCATGAATTTTACTAATATAAAAAAAAAAATCATTATACCCAATAACTCCTACTATTGTCATAAATCTTACTGGTCAAACACCACATTTCAAACTCTTTGGCAGTGCTTTCGTTGTGTCCTCACAAGTGAAGTATTTTTCAAACAACCATAAAAATACACGTCGTAAAAGTTTCTCTTGATGGTCATCCTTATAGTACACTATTTACTGTGAAACTGGCAGATAGACTGTGATGTTGATTGACGGACTGTGAGGTTGACAGCCGTGCACTGTGTGGTTGACAGACGGACTGTGAGGCTAATTGGCACTGTAATGTTGACAGACACTGGGAGATTGACACCGAGATTGATTGGCACTGTAAGATTGACATTGTGAGAATGGTTGGCACTGTGAGGTTAATACTGAAAAGGCGAGACACTGTGAGGTTGATTGGGACTGTAAAGTTGAAAAACTGTGAGGTTCATTGGCACTGTGAGATTGATCACAGTGTGTGAGGTTGATAGACAAAGTGAGGTTGAGAGACACTGTCAGGTTGACAAACAGTAAGGTTGACACACTGTGTGGTTGAATGAAACTGTGAGGTTGACAGACACTGTGAGGTTGACAGACACTGAGATTGATTGTCCCTGTGAGGTTGACACAGTGAGGTTAAGACACTGTGAGGTTGAATGACACTCTGAAGTTGACAGGCACTGTGAGGCTGAATGACACTGTGATGTTGACAGACAATGAGATTGACACACTGAGGTTCAGCGTCACTGATGTTGACATAAACTGAGGCTAACAGACACAGTGAGGTTGACGATCTGAAGTTAACACTGTTAGGTTGAATGACACAGTGAGGTTGACAATGTGAGGTTGACAGGCACAGTGAGGTTGATAATCTGAGGTTGACAGTGTTACGTTGAATGACACAGTGAGGTTCAGATACTGCGGTTGACAATATGAGGTTGAAACTTTGAGGTTGACAGATACTGAGGTTGACAGACACTGTGAGGTTGATATACACTGTGAGGTTGATATACACTGTGAGATTGACTCACTCTGAGGTTGAGAGACACTGTGAGGTTGACAAACTGTGAGGCTGAATGATACTTTGTGGATGACAGACACTGTGAGGTTGACAAATTGTGAGGCTGAATGATACCTTGTGGATGACAGACACTGTGAGGTTGATACTGAGGTGAGAGACGCTTTGATGTTGACACTGTCAGGCTGAAACCTACTATGAGGTTAACACTGAAGTTGTAGATACTGTGAGGTTGAAAGACACTCTGAGGTTGACAGACACTGTAAGGTCGAAGGACACTGTAAGGTTGATTAGCACTGTGAGGTAAAAAGACACTAAGATTGATTGACACTGTTAGGTGGGAAGACACTGTATGGTTGATTGGCGTTGTGAGGTTGACAGACTAAAGTTGACACTGTAAGGTTGATTGGCACTGTGAAGTAGACACCCACTATAAGGTTGATTGGCACTGTGAGGTCGAAAGATGCTTTGAGGTTGACAAAGTGAGGTTGATTGACATTATTAAGTTGACAGACACTGTGAGGTTTGAGACACTGTGAGGTTGATTGACACAATGAGGTTGACTGACACCGTGAAATTAACACACTGTGAGGTTGACAGAATATGAGTTTGATACAGTGAGGCTGACAGATACTTGAAGCTGATTGACACCATGAGCGTAAGAGGTTAGCAGACACACTAACTCAAGACTGGCCGCAGAATGGAGTTGAGACGTTGACACCTGACACACTGGATGATGTAGTAGATTGAATGCCCCTGAGCACCTGATGTCAAGGTCGTGACTTTTTATTAAGTCTAGGCTGACGCAAAAGTAGCATGGTGGTGTCCGTGCCCGAAATGGAAGGTCTTCGGCTGAATTTGTGTTTTCTCGGAATGAGTGGTCATCAATGAATATTAGCATGTGATAAAATTGAATGTGACGATGTTGAATGTAGTCTGCCAATGACAATTTATAATTAATACATTGAATATTAGCGTAATACATAGGTATTTGTCACATGCAGCCCTATTATGACACGCCCATTGTACCCTCTCGTCCTCCCCTCCCTCCCACCATGACTTCCTTCACCTACGTAACCTTGCCTCTCTCTCTCTTCTTCTTCTTCTTCTTCTTCTTCTTCTAATATTCATTGATAATTTGCACTGGAAGGACGGGTGACACTTTTTTTCTAGCGCCGCTGCATTCATCATTAACAAACGAAAACCCTAATGCATATTCCCAACTACAACACATTTAAAATTGAAGAAAACTAAACAAACAAAACAAATTGATGAGTGCCCGACACACGACGTGTTGGTGCTTCCCCGTCCCCCCCCCGCCAGGGCCCCTCCCCCACCCCCACAATAACCGCCCCGCGCCATGTTTGCCGGCAGTGAAGTGTTGGCCAGTTAAAGAAACTTTCATGTATATGATGATAATTTTGGGGCAACAATAGTGTATACTAATGTTTTGTGTTAGAATTAACCACGATTATCAGCAACTGCCTCTGCAAACGTGTGATATTTACTGAATGAGACGGTGATGGCAATGACATGGTTGATGAGCTACACACTACTACGATTAATCAACGTTTGCTGCACGCACAGCAGAGCTACGATCATATTACTGTTGTTTCTAAGAAGAAGGGAAAATTATAGAGCTAAGTACACTATTAACTCAATTTGACGGTGGTTGGCGCTTGGCCCCTTGTCGCACGCAGCCACTCAATTATTATAGCGGCAAAGGTCGACCTTACAGGTCCCATACGCGTCTCGCGTCGCCTGCCACTCTCCCCGACATAATACAGAATCTTATTACATACTCACCACTGTCACCAGACAAGTTCACTTATATAGTCACTTATATAGTCCTCCAATCACTTTGACCGCACCTTACACCTAAAATCAAGTAAATATGAGAGGCAAGGAGAGGAGGCACACTTACGACTTTCGTGCTCTCTCTCTCTCTCTCTCTCTCTCTCTCTCTCTCTCTCTCTCTCTGCCAGAGCCATCCCAATCTCGTATTCCTCTTCTTCCTGTCTCCCGCTACAAACACCCCTCCGTCGCTTTCAGTTGACAGTTTGACGTCGCACTCTACACACAATTTTATGAACCCATCATTAACACCTTACTTTTTTCACTCAGAGCACACCTTATATCCTACCATTAACTCAAAACAAAACCAAAGGGGAAATAGCTCGGTCACTCGGTGCCACTGAGCTCTCAACTACACACACACACACACACACACACACACACACACACACACACACATTCATAATCGTAATACTAATATACATATTCCTATTATTTTCCTGTAACATTTGTTTATTCATTATTATTTTTCTTTGCAAAAGGGGGGGGCCATGGCCCCATACCCCCACCCCCTCGGTATGCCACTGACGTTAAACGTCTGCTTTGAACGTCTTCTCGCTCTCAGCTACCGCCTGTTGCGGAAAGGGAGCCGAGTGCGACACATCCTCTCCATTCCCAAGACTCCTGGGCCCGTATCCTCGAGGGCTGTTAACTTTTACTCTTAAAGTTACTATCAAAGTTAATAGTCTCAATTTATTAAGAGTAACAGCTATCCTCGTCAACTTTGAGTGTAAGTATTAGCAAATCCTGGCTACTATTATCTTCTTCTTTATGGCGGGCTCGTTGCTAAGGACGCCTCCGTGCAAAACGTAAACATCCGACATATCTCCCCTCCTGCGTCACAACTTGCTCTGCTGAAATTACCGCACCATAACCACGTCATCTGCCCCAATGAGCACATCTACGGGCCGGAGAACCAGCGCAGAAAAGGAGTAAGTTTAATTGGTCGCCAGATGAAACGGTCTTCTTACGTCAAATTCATGAAAAAATACGTATAATCAGAGGGTGTTATGGGAAGAGCATCACCCCTGAGGATAAGAAGAGAGCGTGGACTGAAGTGGCAGAAGCTGTAACAAGGTTGGTAATCACATAGTCATGCTTCAGTTAGCTTACAAACTAACCTAACCTAATCAAGTGGGTATTTTTTACATAATAACACAACCACTGACCTTCCAAACAGAACATACCTTTTCATTCTGTATCTGAATAGTTTCATTATGACCATTTCTGCCACAACCCCCTCTCCCTCAACAACCTAACATAGCTAAACCTAACCATGCCAAACCTGCCCTGTCCTACCGAACACATCCTAACTTAACATGCCAAGTTTGTTGGGGGGGAAGAGGGGGTTGATATAGATAGTTAAGGCATATTTGACCTTTTTTTATTCCTAATTTATTTTCATTTGTTTTTTTTTGCTTTTTTATTGGGGGGGGGGGGGGGTGCTAGGCATGCCAGACTATGGACATTTTTACAAGTACTTTATGTCAAGACTATATGGGAATAGGTAGGTTTCGTGAGAATGGTAAAGTAAGATTAAAATAGTATATTTATAGCATTGGTCAAACAGATTATGGTGATATAATGTTAGATTGGAATGTACTCAAGATAATGAAATTAAGGTTAATGCTTTTATTTTTTTTTGTTACATATTCACATGTTCATGATTCAAGTAACTTGCAAACTCACCTAACCTCGTCAAATGGGTATTTTTGTATACAAACGCAACCACAGAGTTTCCAAACAGAACATACTTTTTCCTACTGTTCCACGTGAATAGCATCATCATGACCATTTCTGCTGCAACCCCCACTCCCTCAACAATCTAACATAACTAAACCAACTCCTGCTAAACATGTCCTACCTAACACGTCCTAACCTAACATGGTAGGTCCCCAAGTTTCTTAGGGTGGAAAGGGGATTAGTATAAGTCGTCATATTTACCTGTTATTTTATTTATTCTTTTTTTAGATTTTTTTTTTTTTTTGGGGGGGGCATGCCAGACTCTCAACACTTTTACAAGTATTTTATGTTAAGACTATATCGGAATAGGTAGATTTGATGAGAATGGTAAAGTAAGATTACAATATTATTTTAATAGCATTGGTCAAACAGTTTCTGGTGATATAATGTTAGGTTAGAAGTACTCAAAAGAATGAAATTAAGATTAATGCTTTGAGTTTTTTTGTATAGCTGTATTGTGTAATATCATCCTACTTAGAGAAAAGCATTTTAGAAAAGTAGGTAATGAAAAGTAGTATTTTTGGCCATGTTCATAACAACTAAAAAGTTAATGTCTTATGATGCATGTAAATAAAATACCGGTACTGATTTAGCTTTCCATCACAGCATGTATTACATGTTATTGGAGAAGGTATGGGAAATAAACAGCATGCCATAGTGAAACGATTAAGAAACTTGCTTCACATTTATACCCTGACAGTGCCTTCCCTGGGAGTGGACCCCGTACGCAGGATGACTGTGAGAGGCGTTGGTACAACGTACAACAAAAATCAAAGCCTCGCATTGCCAAGTGCAAGAATGAGCAGCGGCAGACTGGTAATTTTTTTAGTTGTTATGTCTTGATATGTAAAACTTGTATTAGTTAGTTTTTTATGTGCTCACAGAATGCAGCTATACTGGCCACAACGCCTTTATTTCAGCTTAAAGTTAATAAGTTCATAGCAGTGAACTGCATATTTGATACAGAAATTTTTTTAATGTTCATCTGTCAATGACTATCAATCTATCTAAATACCTTGGCTATCTTCCCCCAATGAAGGGTGGTAGCCAAGACAGGCACACACTCACTCACACATTCACACTCATGTCCACCACTCTCTCAGCTGCACAGCCCCTGAGGGAGTAAAAAAGGCCCTCACTGTATGGGGGATTAGCTGCACAGTTCAGACAGGGAACTTCCACACCAAGGCCTCACAGCATACACTGGTTTACCCTGCCCCTTCATGACAATGACATTTCCCCCAGCACCTGAGTGCCCCACACGTGTGGCACCACAGATACGCAGGCGCCTGCCTATATAACTATGACATTAACTGTGGTAGATAAACTGGTGTATGACATCATAGGCTGCTCGTCTCATGTATTTGAAGGGGTACCAGAGCCACTCAGCACTGACACAGTTGATGATGTGTTAGGGATAGGACAGCAGCAACAGCAGCAGCAGTCAAGCAGCAGTGAAATATTGACTGGCCTGTATGTTTTTGCAAAAACGTTTATATTCTCATTAAAACAATATATTAATCACTCTTAAATTCATATTCTTTGTAGATACACACTTTATCAGTCAATTATTTTACAACCAATAACAAATAGTGGAATATTTCTGTTAATAAGTAACATTTCACCATTAAGACCCTTTTTCTTCAACTACGTACCTATTTAACCCATCCGCTACGATTGGCATGGATTTGGCTTCCACTGCTAGCCTGGTTACATAATAGTCCCAGGTCTTTCTCTGCCTCTGCGGTGGATAGCGGAGTGTTTCCCATGTGGTATTGGTATGCTGGATATCCCCTCCCAAGGTGTAGGACTACATTTTCTTCAATGAATTGTAGCAGCCACTATTTGTTCCATTTCTGTAATTTGGTGACGTTTTCTTGCTGGAAATCCGCAGTTAAGGGGTTAAGTTACATGCATTAATCATGACTAATATATGACGCTTTTTTTCAGCCCTGCTGCTGTATTGCTAGAGACCATCCCAGCACATTGTTCATTACTTGTGGAAAAGATACCATCAGCTGCTCCTACAACAGCCACTGCTTCATCATCTGCTGGCCCTATGACACCAGCCACTGCTTCATCATCTGCTGGCCCAATGACACCAGCCACTGCTTCATCATCTGCTGGCCCAATGACACCAGCCACTGCTTCATCATCTGCTGGCATGACACCAGCCACTGCTTCATCATCTGCTGGCCCAATGACACCAGCCACTGCTTCATCATCTGCTGGCCCAATGACACCTGCCACTGCTTCATCATCTGCTGGCCCAATGACACCAGCCACTGCTTCATCATCTGCTGGCCCAATGACACCTGCCACTGCTTCATCATCTGCTGGCCCAATGACACCAGCCACTGCTTCATCATCTGCTGGCCCAATGACACCAGCCACTGCTTCATCATCTGCTGGCCCAATGACACCAGCCACTGCTTCATCATCTGCTGGCCCAATGACACCACCCACTGCTTCATCATCTGCTGGCCCAATGACACCAGCCACTGCTTCATCATCTGCTGGCCCAATGACACCAGCCACTGCTTCATCATCTGCTGGCCCAATGACACCAGCCACTGCTTCATCATCTGCTGGCCCAATGACACCAGCCACTGCTTCATCATCTGCTGGCCCAATGACACCAGCCACTGCTTCATCATCTGCTGGCCCAATGACACCAGCCACTGCTTCATCATCTGCTGGCCCATTGACACCGGCCACTGCTTCATCATCTGCTGGCCCAATGACACCAGCCACTGCTTCATCATCTGCTGGCCCAATGACACCAGCCACTGCTTCATCATCTGCTGGCCCAATGACACCAGCCACTGCTTCATCATCTGCTGGCCCAATGACACCTGCCACTGCTTCATCATCTGCTGGCCCAATGACACCAGCCACTGCTTCATCATCTGCTGGCCCAATGACACCTGCCACTGCTTCATCATCTGCTGGCCCAATGACACCTGCCACTGCTTCATCATCTGCTGGCCCAATGACACCTGCCACTGCTTCATCATCTGCTGGCCCAATGACACCTGCCACTGCTTCATCATCTGCTGGCCCAATGACACCTGCCACTGCTTCATCATCTGCTGGCCCAATGACACCTGCCACTGCTTCATCATCTGCTGGCCCACTGCTTCATCATCTGCTGGCCCAATGACACCTGCCACTGCTTCATCATCTGCTGGCCCAATGACACCTGCCACTGCTTCATCATCTGCTGGCCCAATGACACCTGCCACTGCTTCATCATCTGCTGGCCCAATGACACCTGCCACTGCTTCATCATCTGCTGGCCCAATGACACCAGCCACTGCTTCATCATCTGCTGGCCCAATGACACCAGCCACTGCTTCATCATCTGCTGGCCCAATGACACCAGCCACTGCTTCATCATCTGCTGGTCCAATGACACCAGCCACTGTTTCATCATCTGCTGGCCCAATGACACCAGCCACTGCTTCATCATCTGCTGGTCCAATGACACCAGCCACTGCTTCATCGGATAAGAGATGCCTTTCATAGGGCAGCAGTATAATTTTTGATGCTGGGGCTGAATATTACTGCCTCAAGGCTATGATTTTGTCACTTTTTTTTATTACTGAGGAGGTTGGGGTGGAAGGGGTGAAAATAATCTGTGCTGTTTTCGACAGAAATGGTTAGCAAATTCATTCAAAGCACAAAATTTTCCAGAAAAAAAATTGTGTGCCATTGTGAGTGGGTTCACTTGAGATTGGGCTCCAATACGCCTCCGTGGTCTAGTGGTCAGCATGCCTGGCTTCTACGCGGGCCCGGGCTCGAATCCCGGCCTGGGCAGTCGGCGTGCAGCTCACCCAGCTGATCATTCTCCCTCTCGGGCTGGTCGATAAATGACTACCTGGGGAAACTGTGGTAACCCGGATGTCACACTGGCCCTGTGTCCCGGGGTAATAGGCTCCCTCCCACCACAGGCTCAAGGGCCAATGTTACAGAGATGAGCACCGAGGCCACGCGCTGCTACAGCGTATGCCCCAACTTTACCTTTACCTTTATTGGCTCGACTGACAGACATTGTATGTCGAAGGTCACTGGCTCAATCACCACAGCCAGCACTCTAACTTGGATTTTTCCGAGTTCCCTAGAGCCTAGATTAATTTCTCGGTGTTCATTGAGGAGATTTGCACGGCACCCAGTCATGGATGTTACAAGATACGTTGTTACAATCAGGGGCGTCATTTGGACCTCAAAAGTGGGAGGACATTAGGGCAGACAGTTATATATATATATATATATATATATATATATATATATATATATATATATATATATATATATATATATATATATATATATATATATATATATATATATATATATATATATATATATATATATATATATATATATATATATTTACCATCATTAGCTTATAACACCTTTAGGCACCGATCATATTTGCATTTTATGTAGTCTGTGAAGCAGGCAGGATATTCATTAGCACCTAATTAGACTCATGCTGCTCTCCAGTGCTCTCTGATGCACTCACAATCAAAGATGTTGTGTACCTCTATGGTAGCATTAAGTAATCTTAGGTCACTTGGTAAAGTGTTCACCTAAGTCCGACCCAAGCTGACAACATAAACCTAAGCGTGTTTGCAAGCTGAGTGCTTAGAATATTGGCATAATAATAAAAGATGCTGAAAACTGGATTCCACTACTTTATTGAATATATGAATTTGTTTACTGAGTGAATTTGTGACCAATCTGTTGCTATTTGTGTCTTGCTTGAAGATATTCATCATTGGGTTCAAAGCTATGGTATTAATGTGCAATAGTCGTCATAACAAAATACGTAGTAATTAATTATATATGTCAACCTATTTATTTTCATGAGATCATGGTATGACCACTGAAAAACATAGATTTTTTATCTTGGCTCCATTACAAATTCAGTATATAATTACTCATATATTAAATAAAGTAGTGGAATCCAGTTTTCAGCATCTTTTATTATTATGCCAATATTCTAAGCACTCAGCTTGCAAACACGCTTTGCCTGGTCAAACTCTTTCGCCTCTGCCTGTCAACATCTACCTTTCCTTCTTGCTGGAAGTATGCCTTCATACAGCCTGTACCTAAGAAGGGTGACCGCTCCAATCCCTCAAACTACCGTCCTATTGCTTTACTTTCTTGTCTATCTAAAGCTTTTGAATCAATCCTTAACCGAAAGATTCAAAAGCACCTTTCCACTTCTGACCTTCTATCTGATCGCCAGTATGGGTTCCGCAAGGGCGTTCTACTGGTGATCTCCCTAGCCTTAACTGACTCTTGGTCATCCTCTCTTAGCCGTTTCGGTGAAACTTCTGCTATTGCGCTGGACATATCAAAAGCTTTTGATAGGGTCTGGCACAAATCTTTGCTTTCTAAACTACCCTCCTACGGTTTCTATCCTTCTCTCTGTACCTTTATCTCCAGTTTCCTTTCTGACCGTTCTATTTCTGCCGTGGTAGACGGTCACTATTCTTCCCCTAAATCTATTAACAGTGGTGTCCCACAGGGTTCTGTCCTATCTCCCACTCTTTTTCTGTTGTTCATTGATGATCTTCTTTCCAAAACGAACTGTCCTATCCATTCCTACGCCGATGATTCCACTCTGCATTATTCAACTTCTTTTAATAGAAGACCCACCCTTCAGGAACTTAACGACTCAAGGCTGGAGGCTGCAGAACGCTTAGCCTCAGACCTTACTATTATTTCCGATTGGGGCAAGAAGAACCTGGTGTCCTTCAACGCCTCTAAAACACAGTTTCTCCACCTATCCACTCGACACAATCTTCCAAACAACTATTCCCTATTCTTTGACAACACCCAGCTATCACCTTCCTCAACACTAAACATCCTCGGTCTATCCTTAACTCAAAATCTCAACTGGAAACTTCATATCTCATCTCTTACTAAATCAGCTTCCTCGAGGCTGGGCGTTCTGTACCGTCTCCGCCAGTTTTTCTCCCCTGCACAGATGCTGTCCATATACAGGGGCCTTGTCCGCCCTCGTATGGAGTATGCATCTCATGTGTGGGGGGGCTCCACTCACACAGCTCTTCTGGACAGAGTGGAGGCTAAGGCTCTCCGTCTCATCAGCTCTCCTCCTCATACTGATAGTCTTCTACCTCTTAAATTCCGCCGCAATGTTGCCTCTCTTTCTATCTTCTATCGATATTTCCACGCTGACTGCTCTTCTGAACTTGCTAACTGCATGCCTCCCCCCCTCCCGCGGCCCCGCTGCACTCGACTTTCTACTCATGCTCATCCCTATACTGTCCAAACCCCTTATGCAAGAGTTAATCAGCATCTTCACTCTTTCATCCCTCACGCTGGTAAACTCTGGAACAATCTTCCTTCATCTGTATTTCCTCCTGCCTACGACTTGAACTTTTTCAAGAGGAGGGTATCAGGACACCTCTCCTCCCGAAACTGACCTATCTCTCGGCCACCTCTTTGGATTCTTTTTAGGAGCAGTGAGTAGCGGGCTTTTTTTTTCATTAATGTTTGCTTTTTTTGTGCCCTTGAACTGTCTCCTTTGCTGTAAAAAAAAAAAAAAAAAGGTTTATGTTGTCAGCTTGGGTCGGACTTAGGTGAACACTTTACCAAGTGACCTAAGATTTTGTAATGGAACCAAGATAAAAAAAAGCTATGTTTTTCAGTGGTCATACCATGATCTCATGAAAATAAGTAGGTTGACATGTATAATTAATTACTACATATTTTGGTATGATGACCATTGCACGTTAATACCATAGCTTTGCTAGCATTGAGTAATCTTAGGGCTTTCTGACAAGCCGCCTTAACGTAACGTAAATGAGGCACCCAGGTTAGGCGGCTATCAAATAAAACCGAGGTAACGAGTCGTCTCTACACAGGACAGTCGCCTATTACCAAGATATAAGTCAGGGTCCGGATGAGCGTCTCGAAGACGACAGAATACATAGCTACTGTCTTTGAGGACGAAAATCGAAAGCCGCGCGTATTTGCCCAATTGGCGACTCTATTAATTATCAATTGCAGTTTTTGTTCAATCAGCGACATCCTTGCCGCAGAGAACGAAATGGATAAATCGTCTACATATAAGGAGCTATGAACTCCATCAGGCAGGACACCAACGACTCCATTAATAGCCACAGCAAATAGCGTAACACTGATAATACTTCCTTGTGGTAATCCATACTCAAGTGGACAAACCTCGGAAAGAGTACTCCCTACTCTAACCCGTAAAAGACGACGAGATAAAAACTCCTGAATAAAAACAGGGAGACGGCCACGAAGACCAAACTCAAACAGGTTAAGTAAAATTCCATGACACCAAGCGGCGTCATAGGCCTTCTCCAGATCAAAAAACACGGTCACCTGGTGGTGATTATTGGCAAACGCCTCACAAACTGAGGATTCCAAGGATAAAAGAACATCCGAGGTGGAGCGCACCTTTCGGAAACCATATTGCACCGGGGTCAATAAATTCCGGCTCTCCAAGTAACACATAAGCCTGACATTCACCATCTTCTCCATCACTTTACAAATGCAGGATGTTAAAGAAATAGGACGATAGTTAGTTGCTTGGAGATGATCTTTCCCAGGCTTCAGAATGGGGAGAATTACAGCCACACTCCACAGAGATGGAAAATCACCGGTACGCCAAATGAAATTGTAAAGATCCAATAAAAATGTAAAACCACAGTCAGACATGTGGCGTAAGAAAGCATAAGGGATGTCGTCTGGACCTGGCGAGGAATGATGACACTGGGATAAAGCCGTCTTCAGCTCGGAAAGAAAATGGGATATTATAAGATTCCCCTCCGGTGGAAGCGAAGTTAACGCCGAGTGATTCCAAATCCCGGCGATGACGAGCCCCTGGTGCAGTAGGATCTTTCCTAGAGGCACTGGCAAAGTGCTTGGCGATTAGGTCAGCAACAATCTTAGGGTCCACCGTCTCCCCTGCATGCGATAGCACTGGGGGAGGGGAAAACTTCAGAGATCTTACGAACTCTGTTAAAGACTTCTGTGAGTGTAGTTCTGGTAGTGATGGAAGAAAGATAAGCCTTCAAGAAATTCGTCGAGCCTCCTTGAAAGTACGTCGTGCTCGAGCACGCGCTCCCCGAAAAGCATCCAAACACTGGGGTCCCCACGGTGACGACGAAGTCGAGAGAATGCAACACGCTTCTCTTGCACAGCAGTTGTGCAAGCGCCGTTCCACCAGGGAACAGGACGTTTAGGGAACTGGCCAGACGTCCTGGGGACGGATTGAAGGGCTGCAGAATGTAGGGCATCAGTGAAATAGGATGCAACCTCGTCGGAAGTTCCAAAGTCAGCCAACGGACGAAGAGAGGAGCTAAGTTCCGTAAATCGCTGCCAGTCTGCTTTATCTAGATGGAAGGGGCCAGTATTGACACGGTCAGGGAGGGTAGAACCAAAAAAGGTGAGAAGTATCATGTTAGCTGAACCCTTTAACTTGGACACCTTATGAACAGAACTAGGGCACATCCCAAATATTTCCTCCTCAGAGAGCTCATAGAGGTCATGGTTATATATACTGCCTTTACTATAATTGAAGGTATGATGTGCTTTGACCGTTTCAAACATGTTGTCAGCAGGGCATGGTAGATGTTGCACCATTTTAGCTTGAGTAATATCTTTAGCCCTGACTAACACTCCCTTTTCATACTTTTTCAGATTCCCCTCAGGGATCGTGCCAATTTCTTTGGCGAGGTACATACCTAGCAGCATGAATGAAGTTGCCACGCCCATTCCTATAGTATGCAACAAACCAACGAGGGGGAGGGACCTGGCTGTCCCTGGGAGTTGGCTCTAACAAAGCGTCTTCAAATAGGTTCGGGACATAGTCCATGTCACTGTCCGAAGCGAAGAAGTTTCGCTTGAAATCCAGCACCTGCGATAGGCAGAGTCGCAACAGCATCACACGCCGACTGGGCTTCAGCGCTGGAGGAAAAGGTCACATAGCATCTGTTTGACTTGAAGTCTCCATCATAAATGAGACGGATACGAAGGACTGTGCCAAATGGCTTGAATAAGGAGCGCAAGGCACGGTAGGAAAACGATGGATCGATATTCACCATCTGAAGTGCGTCCAGCTTGGTAGAGGGACGCACATCAGAGTTACCCCCGGAATGGGAGGCAGCATTGTCAGACACACGTGGACTTTTGTGTCGCACGGACTTATCTTGGTCAACCCCTCTAGGAGGTAGGGACTTTTCAGCGGCACCACCAGGAGCCGTGAAAGGCTCCAAGGTGGCGACGAGAGAGGACCGTGTAGGGGTAATCGGGGACAGGCGGACGTCAGGGAGAGAGGCAGGCCGAGGCAAGGGAAACTTACCCATACACAGGGGAGGTGTTTCACTCCCCCACAACCCCACCCACCACGGAGCCCAACAAGGGGAGGCTGAATGTTGGGGCCAGACCGCATTCAACAGCCCCAGGGATAATGGGGAAGTATACGCATCCACTGCCAGGTGTTTGACGGCGGCCGCGGGACCTTTGCGACCGCCCACCCGGCAGTGACTACTTGACCCAAGCCATCGCATGACCAGCCGATTGATTCAATGGGGCCACACTGAACCGCCCGTCTTACCCCAGCCCTCCCACCAAATTAGCGTGTTGCCCAGCGAGGGGAACTACATCCTGCCCCGCGGTGGACTCAACCGCCAGATGAGAGGGCACGGGGAGTATACGGGACGCCACGCACGGCAAACACGTGGGGAGAGAGTAGCCCTGACCTAGGTGGTAAGAGGGCAGGGCAGGGGCGAAGGCAACATCACCAGTAGGCCTCCTCTACCGGTGATGAGGGCGCACTACTCCCAGCAACATTTCGTCACCTGCATTTCGTCCCATCGCCCCAGCGTTACACTCTCAGCCTTTTCTTTGAGCGTCCCCGCCAGTGGTCGGTGTAGCCAAGGCGGCACACGACGAGGAGAAGCCATCCCAGAAAAGGACAACGTTGGTAATCTTCACTTTCCTGCTAAAGATTGTTCATTTACATTAAAATGACTCAGCAAAAACAAGTGAAGAAGTCTTGGTGCTGCGGGTGCTTCGGCTGGCTCTTCGCCAGGCGGAAGCGCCGCAGCCCCTCCGAGGAACCTGACGACATCGTCGAGGAAACCGAAAACGCGGGTGCCCAGGCCGATGCAGGGCAACAGGCCCTGGTCTGCCTGAAGAAGGCTGCTCAGCCTCTCTCAGTGGTGGAGGAGGAGATCCCCTCCGACACCCTGCTGGATGCTGATGGGGTGGTGGGGAAGGGCGAAAAGGAGGCCACTGGCAGGAGGCGTCAGACTCTCATCATCACAATCCACTTGGTGAAGAGAGAGAAGGTCCACAAGCCAGTGGATGATACAACAGTCTCACAAAAAGACTGCACGCAATTGGAGAGCCATGGCAAGAGGGTTCACACTCTCGTAATTACTCTGCACATGGTCAAGAGAGAGAAAATAAAGGAGGTATACGATGAGCTCCCCTCCGGGCACCAAGGCACGGCTGGGGACGCTCCTTCCAGCAGGAGCAAGGCCGTTACCGGCCCACCGGAAAAGATGCCCCTTATCAGCAGCTTCAAACAGCGGGATGCATCTCAAACCCCGGTCAAGAAAATGATCAGGCTCAACTTCCAAAACCTGAACACTTTCGTCAAAATTCGTGAGCTGTACTGTGCCTACGACTACTGCAAGTATGGCTTCCCTCTCTCCAGCATTCGTCCTGAGCTGAAAAGCCTAAAGGAGAGAGCAGTGGAGCAACAGGAAGAGCCAGCAAAGGAAGCAGTAAACAAACTGCCAGAGGCTCTACAAACAGTAACAGAGGAAGCAACAGATTCAGCCAACAAAATCAATGAGCCACAACATCTCACAGGGATCCTCAAGAAAGGAAAGACGGCCAGCACCGCTCATAAATGTGTGCGCTTTAACTTCCAGAACCTGAACACTTTCGTCAAGGATCGTGAGCTGTACTGTGGCTACGACTACTTCAGGTATGGCTTCCCTCTCTCCAGCATTCGTCCTGAGCTGGAAAGGCGAAAGGAGAGAACAGTGAAGCCACAGAAAGGGTCAGCAAAGGACGCGGTAAAGAAACACAACACACTACACCAGCAAACAGTTGGAGCAGCTCGCTGTGCACAAATGAATACCACTACTGAAGGGAAGTCTCCTAAAGGTGTCCTGAAGAAAGAAAAGATGCCACGGTCCACCTGTCCAGGACATGTGCGCTTCAACCTTGGTAACCTCCGCGCCCCCGTCAAGGAACGTGAGGTGTACCGTGGCCACGACACCTTCAGATACGCCGCGCCGCTCCAAGTCACTCAGCCTCCCAACTTTACCTCGAGGCCTCACCAGCAGCCCGTTAGATCCGCCTCTAACTCGCTGCGTGGCGCACCTCGGCACTTCGAGAGGCCGGCACAGCGGAGCAACGTCTCCTTCCAGCAAAACAGTGGCTGGTATGCTGCACACAACTACACCAACAGCCGCCACTCACAGCACCGCCAGCACAACGCCAGCAGCCACGTCCCGCCCAGATACGAAACAAGGCATTTCTACGAGGGACAGACACATCGGGGCACCAACTCCCGCAGCAGAGGTCGTGCCAAGAGAGGCGCAAAGCCGAGTGGTGGCGAGTTTCTGTGAGCACCGGGCGAGTACACAGCGTCGTGATCAAACTCAAATGTTCAGCGACGTACAGGTGACGTACATTCCGGGTGCATTTCTCAACACCCGCTGAACGGTAACTGTCGCTGACTGGTGATAACAGAGACTGAGGAGTGCCAAGAAGCACCACAAACACACTGAGAGGAACGGCTCGCCAGCTGACTAAAATCACCATGCAGAGGAACGCATCCCATGGAACGGTGCCACTTCTACGGAACAAATTGTTCAAGAGTGTCGCATCTGTGGGGAGTGTTTGGACGCATGTGTGTGCTTACATTTCTTATCTTATATTTCAAATGAAAAAATTGAAAATATTGTCTTACAAAAAACCTTAGGCAGGGATAGTGGGGTCGTGTTGCACCTCAGAACAAGAAACGTTATGTAAGGAGTTGTCTCAACGACCACCTGTTTTAAAACTATATTTAAATGAAAGGTATTAGAATGCTCTTGCCAGTATGCTTCAGCTCAGTGTGATGACCTGAGTTCTATTTTGTCTCTC